>NW_026000026.1:85357166-85404325 GCF_001458135.2 Marmota marmota marmota
TTTTTTTTTTTTTTTTTTTTTTTAAAGAGAGAGGAGAGAGAGAATTTTTTTTTAAACATTTATTTCTTTTAGTTATTGGCGGACACAACATCTTTGTATGTGGTGCTGAGGATCGAACCTGGGCCGCACGCATGCCAGGCGAGCGCGTTACCGCTTGAGCCACATCCCCAGCCCATATTCTTTCTATAATATACAAACCTCACTACACACAGAGAACTATTTTGACATTTGCTCTACTTCCTGTATGTCTTTTGGATCTGGGACAGAAATATATAGCATACCCAAGAGACCTGAGAGGAAGGGGACCAGACTAGGATAGAGAGGGAAAGGATAGGGAAGGGGAAGGTGAGACTGAAGGCTAGAAGTAACCCACTTTTGTCACAGGACAGGAGAATGACAGCTGGCAGATAGCTGAGTATACAATATAAACAAGATAGCCAGGATTGAAATACAAAATGAAAAAAAAAAATGCTAAATGGTATTTCCTCAATATATATTTGCAGAGTGAATGTTGAAAACAGTCCTTTACTGAACCAGTTTTTTTCATTTAATGTACTTTGCAAAATGGATTCTTTTTAAGTTATAAAAAAGTGTAAGAATAAATGTGATGGACATTATTATCCAAAGAACATGTATGAAAATATGAATTCGTGAATATACTTTGTATACAACCAGAGATATGAAAAATTGTGCTCTATATGTGTAATAAGAATTGTAATGCATTCTGCTGTTATATATAAATTTAAAAATTAATTTTAAAAAGCGTAAGAATAAANTTGTTTTTTTCTAGCCAACTTTCTCTCTCTCTCTCTCTCTCTCTCTTCTAGTCTTTCTGGACTTGGCTTAGATGCCTCTTGCTATCAGAAGGGTTTCCATCAAGTATGGATTAGATGCCTGTTAGGGGAACATGTAACTCCTCTATTTTATCTTTGGTGTCTGCAATACTCATTCAAATTCCTCTCTAACATGGTCCATGCATGCACACATGCAGATTATTATTTCCATAAAGTCAAAGACAGTATGTTTCATTCTGTTTCTTGGGAGACTAGAATGGTAGACATTTATTAGGTATGTGTTGGAAGAATAAATAAACAGGTGAATAAATTTTAGCAACAGTCACTCGGGGAAGTTCATTGATGAATAGCAATATAGAAACAAAACACCTTATCTTAGCTCAAGAGTCAGTTATAAAAGTCCCCCCCAAAAAAATTATCTAGTATTTAAAGGACTGATAATAACAGCAGGCACCTTCCACCTTGCTGAGTGCTTACTGTGGCTCCTGACTCTTATTATTACTTCTTATTTTGAGGTTGTTTTTTTTTATATCTGTTTTTTGTTTGTTTATTTGGTTTTGTTGTTTTTTGGTGTGGGGGGTGAAACACAGGGGTGCTTAACCATTAAGTTACATCCCCAGATCTTACTTATATTTTATTTAGAGATGGTTGCTGGGTTGGTTAGGGCCTCACTAATTAGCTGAGGCTGGCTTTGAACCTGTGATCCTCCTGCCTTAGCCTCCCAAACCGCTGAGATTACATGCCTGTGCCACTGACCCTGGCTGTGTATTTAGATCTGTTCTAATCCCTATCTGGCTTGGGGTTGGATCTGCCTTCTCATGCTGCTATGGATTTTTCTTACTATTTCTAAATTTCAGAGATTGAAATTGGCCACACAGACAAAAAAAAAAAAATCATCTCTTCCTGATGAAAATTTCCAGGTAATTTCACTTCATGAGTTCTTTTATTGTCTTTCTGAGAGCATATTTTGTTGGATGGAGAAGTAGATATGTAGAAGGAGGAAGATAGAAGGTAGGCTTTGGCATCATCTCTAGAGGGTAAATAAAGCTAGGACATATTCAGTGGAAATTATATCTTGAATGGTTTTTACTACAGATGACATTATTGTTTCAGTTAGATTAATACTATTAGATTATCATCTAGACTAATTAATATTTATTTACTTTGGTTTATGTTTATTTGGGTCTCAGCTTTCAAACTATGACTTTGAAAATGTACTTGGATTAACAGAATTAATATTCTCACAAGCCAATGATACTGTGTTCCATCTAATATCATATGTTATAAAGATTTTTTCCTTAATTAATTTACTTCTGAAGAGACCTTTTTTTTTTTCTTTAATGAAAATCAAACTGTGAATGTGAAGAAAATTTTGATTTTTTGATGTCTGTTTAAAGATAATTTCATGCTGGGTGTGGTGGTGGCAAACATGTCTGTAATGGGGATTGCAAGTTTGAGGCCAGCTTTAGTGAAACTAGGTTTAGGGAAACGCCACCTCAAAAAAAAAAAAAAAAAAAGACTGGGTCAATCTGAAAAGATAAGCACAGTGTTTCTTCCACATCATGCAACTGAGTTCAAGAAGCAAATGAGGCACTTGGAAAAATGAGAAATTATACCTCATTTGATTCAAAATGTATGATATGTCAAGATCAATGTATTGTCATGAGCAACTAATAAAAAAAAAAGCAAATGAGGGAAGAAAATATAGTATTTGTGTAATTGATATACTAAAATAAAAGAATGAAGTTTCAACTAGTGTGTTTTTCTTCCTTTTTACCACAACTTTGGGGTGCCATTCTTCCCACACAGCATTGTTGGACCTGGCTAAAGATACCAATCTCAACTTTTAGGATCAATTATATTGCCGGGCTGCGGCTGTAGCTCAGTGGCAGAGTGCTTGCCCAGCATACGTGAGGCACTGGATTCAATCCTCAGCACCACATTAAAAATAAACAAATAAAATAAAGGCATTCTCTACAACTACAACTACAAGAAAATTTTAAAAAATAAAAAAGAAAGAAAGGATCAATTATATTGCCTAGCATGGGAGATACCATGATAAGTTCATATCTGGAGTTTAATCCCTAGCACTACCAAAAAAAAAAGTCATAAGATTTCACATATTTGAAAAGAAGAAAAATCTGGCTGAACTGGTTCCCTCCATCCCAGCCCTAATAAAAAACCTAGCTACAGAAGGAATAGCAGTTTGAAGTCAGATGCACTGGAGGATTCATACTTCTTTGTCACACTTCTGAATGGAGGAGAAGGTAAGGATTGAGGCTAGAAGGTTTGTGCCTCATAAAAAAGTGCTCTGTACCAAAAAAAAAAAAAAAAAGTACTCCGTTCCCCTTATCTTGGGCTACCAGAGCAGAAGACAAGATCAGTATTCACTAGAACTATGCTACTCAGAAGACTCAAAAAGATAATAGCAAAGGATAAAAGGAGCATGCAGAACAGTCTTCAGACTTGATTTCAACATCAATTCTTCCAGGCAATTTAGCTTGCCAGCCTACATTGCAGATTCTGGATTTGCCAACTTCCACAATTGCATGAGCCAATTCCTTAAAATAAATCACTCCTATGTGATATCCATCCTATTGGTCCTTTTTCTTTAGAGAACCCTGACTAATATACCTTCCTAAGCCCATCCAAAGGGTATGAAGAAGCTAAGGAAGGTCAGCATAGTTGAAATGATTGGGATAAGGAAAGTGCACACTGACCTGGGTGTACTGGTCACCTGAGACAACTCAGCAGAAGCACTGGAGATAGATATGACAGTGGCCAACATAACTTGAGAACCACAATAAGTTCCTATCTACAGAAGGTCAACACAGAGTGGAAACAGACTAAGACAAACACATGACTCTCCCTATAAATGATAAAATATCATTAGACATAGATTCAACCTAACCAGGCAAGGCAATAAGAGTAAACACTGAGGAGGCTGGGGTTGTGGCTTAGTGGTAGAGTGCTTGCCTAGCATGCATGAGGCACTGGGTTCGATCCTCAGAATCACATAAATATAAAATAAAGATATTGGATATTGTGTTCACCTAAAACTAAAAAATAAATATTAAAAAAGAAGAGTAAACACTGAGGAATATTAAACTTTAATGTGATTGAAATGCAAATCTAAACTTGCCCATGACACTGGGAGATTGCAAGGTGGTTTTGGATTGAGATATTTCATATCTGGAAGTTCAATCCTGTCATCAGAATGATCTCCTTCCACTTCTTGATGATTTCATTTCAACACAGCTCTCTTAAAAATAGAAAAGATGACTCCTAGGCACTAGGAGCTTAAGTTTCCCAAGAAGCTTACAATATAACAAATCTTTTTTTTAGTTTTCGGCCGACACAAATCCGGGCCGCACGCATGCCAGGAGAGCGCGCTACCGCTTGAGCCACATCCCCAGCCCCACAATATAACAAATCTTAAGAGAATTAATTTGCCCATTTGGATCATGTGTCTAACCCTGAACTAATTACTATTGAT
This sequence comes from Marmota marmota marmota, assembly GCF_001458135.2. Lineage (NCBI taxonomy): Eukaryota > Metazoa > Chordata > Mammalia > Rodentia > Sciuridae > Marmota > Marmota marmota. The sequence goes on from NW_026000026.1 coordinate 85,361,457, forward strand.
ACCGCTGTTGACCGGTGACGAGTCCTTGCTTCCCCAATGTTGAAGAATAACACCAAAGAAGCACGCCGAGGCAAGGTCAGAGTAGAAATTAGAAGTTTATTAAAGGACAGCAGAAAAGACTTCTCCCGGAGGAAGAAGGGGACCCGGAGAGGTGGAATCCATGGAAGGGATGTTGTCTCCCCTTTTTATAGTTCTTTCAGTGATGGAATGTAGGTGGGAAGGCCCGAGGGGTGGGACACAGGTGGGCCAAAGAAGTAATCTGGTCAGGAAGGACTTCTGAGTCAGCACCTTTTTGCTGGGGGCTGTTCATTAACATTTCTTTGAGGTGGACTTTGGCCTAGGGCCTTTTCGGGACTTCATTAACATTCCATGAGTTGTCCTGCGTTTCCAGGAATCATTGCCAGCATGGCCTCCATTTTAGATTCACTCGGCATTAGACCCGATTTATCTAACTACACTGACTACCTAACTTTAAATCTGGCTTCACTATGACAGAGCTAGGATGAACCCTGATTGGCCAAATATATGCTAAACTCCACCCCTTTGATTGACAGAGGCAGAAGAGAGTGGAGAGTCAAAGCTGGTCTCAACCAACAATAAGAGATCCCCATAATAATGAGGAGTTCATTCCAAAAGAGAATAAGGAAAAGAGAATAAGGGATAAAGAAATGCTGACAAAACAAATTATTACAGCGCGGTTACAATAAAGAGATAAAGTATGATTTTATGAATCATAAGGTTTATGGTGATACAAAGAAAAAATTTTTAGGTTCACAATGCTTAACAAGAAGGAGAATAATGTGAACAAACCTCACAGGGAATACCCTTCATAGACAAAGTACAAAAGTACCTTACATACTGAGAGTACACATAGTGATTTCCAATAATATTAAAATTCAGTTGCTGAACTAGGATAGAAGCAGGACTTTGTGGAAAATGAAGTCTAATTAAAGTTTGAGGTGTACTTTTATTTAAATGATTCTCAGAAGTTTGACCACCACAACAAAGATCCACAGCAAAATATGAAGTCTTTCTGTGCTGAGGTCTATGCCTCTGTTGAGGGTCAAGCCTTCAGAGAATAACTCTAAGGCTAACAGGGACTCATCCTGTAATGCCTGAGCTCTCTGTCTATGGGGAAATGGCCCACAGAGTGGGCATAAACCCTAATGTGTCTGTCCAACTCTTGAATCTACACATGTATTTTTTTTTTTTTTTACTGGTTCTTTTTCGTTATAGCTGACAGTAGAATTCATTTTGATATAATTATACAAGTGTTACCACTTGCTTCCCCAGTGCTGAAGTATAACATCAGAGAATCACGCCGAGGCAAGTGTAGAGTGGAAAGTGGAAGGCTTTATTAAAGGACAGCAGAAAAGACTTCTCCCGGAGGAAGAAGGGGACCCAAGAGATGGAATCTGAGGAAGGGGGGAGGTCTTCTCTCTTTTATGACTAAGGTCTTCATTCAGCTTTCCCGCATTTCTGTCAGCATTCCTGTCCTTGGTTCTGTAGGTGGGGAGACCCAAAAAGTGAGGGGCAGATGGGCCTGAGGAGTAATCTGGTCAGGAAGGGCCTGGGGCTGCTTTTGATTAGCATCTCCCTGTTTGCTGAGAGCTGTTTCATTAACATTTCTTTAGAATGGGCTCTGGGCCTTGGGAACATTAACATTTCAATTTCCCAAGTGCTGCTCTGCCTTTCCGGGCTGCATTCTCAAAGTGGCCTTCATTTTCCATTTACCTAACTACACTAACTACCTATCTTTAAATCTGGCTTCACAAGCACAGACTATATCTTATTCTGATTAGTACTCAGTCTACAAGTATTTTGAAGACCAGGAGTTGAAGTTAGCGACTTGCAGGTGAGGAGTCTAACAAGATGTGGTGTAAGATTCCCAAGGGAAAGGGAGTTCAAGTTCTCACATAAGGATCTGATATAAAGTCACACTCCCAAGGGGAGGGGATACACAACAAAACAATATCAGACTGGTGTTGTGGTTGGTGCACACCTGTAATCCTAGTGATTTGGGAGGCTGAGGCAAGAGAATTCTAATTCAAGGCCAGCCAGAGCAATTTAGTGAGACTCTGTCTCAGAATAAATTTAAAAAAAAAAATTAAAAGGACTGGGATATAACTCAAGGGTATAGCACTTCTGGATTCAATCCCAAGTACCCCCCCCAAAAAAAATATATATATATTAAATCAAAATAATATCATTCATATATCAAGCTATGTAAACATTTGCAATAATTTCAAAGCTACATAACATACAGCCCACCAACTTCATGGAAGTTAGGTGAGAGAATTAAGCTAAATAGTCCTTTCTGTATTAAAATAATCCAGAGATTTGAAATTTTTAAAGGTGGAAAGGTGGAAATTCTTTAAGAGATTAGGATCTTTTTTTTTTTTTTTGGTACTGGGGATTGAACTCAAGGGCATTCAACTACTGAGCCAAATCCTCAGCCCTATTTTGTATTTTATTTAGAGATCGGGTCTCACCTAGTTGCTTAGTGCCTTGCCTTTGCTGAGGCTGGTTTTGAATGCTTCCTGCTTCAGCCTCCCGGACCAGTGGGATTACAGGCATGCACCACTGTGCCTGGCAGGGACCAGTGGTATTACAGGCATGCACCACTGTGCCTGGTAGGATTAGGATATTTAGAATATCCTAATATTTAGAATATCCTAATGTTTACTCATTAATCTGTATATTAATTTGTTGAGCATTTACTACAAACCAAGCAAGGAAGACTGACGTATATGATGATCCTGCTTTGAGGAACTTAATAGTCCCATTATGAATAAACAAACACATATAAAAAATTGTGTCTCAAAGTGCCAACCACTAAAAAAGCATGAGTGTAGGAACACTAAGGGCTGAACAAGTCTCTGTATTTGGGAAGAGAGAAAACATAACCTCTGAGCTAAGCTTTTAAGAACAGGAGCCTCCTTAGCCTGCAGGGACTGGCAAATGGATTCTGTACCTTGTGGAGGCCTGTAAATGGCAACTCACAGTCCCCAGGGAGAATTAGAGGGAAATCTCAGATGGAATCCCTAATCTCCTTATGTTGTGCTTTTTATTTTAAACCATGCCACACAGGGGGTGCTTGGAACTGAACTAGGAATTAGTAAAATGGGAAGGAAAGTTCATTTGAATCAACAATCTTAACATGAGGCTTGCTCTACACTAGTCAAGAGAAATAGAAAATTGAAGACATTGCTGTGTAATTGAAACAAGTAAATTACTTGACTCAGGAAATAACAGTTATTCCTCACCTAACACAAAAGAAAGAAAGAAAAAGATTAAGTAGGAAATGTTATGGAGTACTGACTGTGTGTGAGGCATTGCACTGGATAAGAGGAAAGAAATTTTTTAAACATTAAGATACCATTTCTTCCTTTAATGAAGGAATTGGGTCTATGTGTGTGTATGTGTGTGTGTGTGTGTGTGTGTAAAGGTAATATAAATACATGTGAATAAGGAGGCTAAGCAATCAAGCTATAAATTATGAAGGTCCAAAAGAGTGTTATTGATGACAAATGTCAAATCATGGGAGCTGCTAAAACTTAGAGAACAAAGAAATTGCTTTAGTCAAGACAACATGAGAGACCATCCTGAAAGAGGAGAATGTGAACTGGACACCAAAGTTGGAGAAGATTATTTCAGAAAATGATTTCAGCTACAAAACTCACCTTTATACACAAGAAAGAACTATCACATAAAGTGAGATGGATATTGTATATATTCTTTGTGTGTGGTGGGGGGTGGGGTGGGGTGGGGGTGGTACATACTGAAGCATGAGCCCAGGACCTTGCATATGCTAGACAAATTCTCCACCACTGAGCTATCTACCCAGAACGTTTCACTTTGTATTTTGAGATAGGGCTTGGTTAAATTGCCCAGACTAGCCTCAGCCTGCTCAGTCACCTGGATTATAGGCATATCGCCACTGTACCCAACCAAGATAACTGTATTTTATATGACATATTTGTATCTGTATATATTGAAAATATTGGACACTGGGCAAGAATTATCCAGAATGTGGTCACCCACATACTGGGATTTAATGTTTCCAAAAATATTCTATTAAAGTCTCTGAAAAGAGAGAAACACTGAAAAGTTGATATGGACCACTCTGACTTGCATTTATATCAAGAAAAGAAGCAATGGAAATGTTCATATATTGTTGATGGGACTGTAAAACAGAACAACCAATTCAGGAAATAGACGGTTTCTTATGAAGTTAAAAATGTGCAGCTGGGTATAGTGGCACACGCCTGTAATCCCAGAGGCTTGGGAGGCTCAGACAGGAATATCATGAGTTCAAAGCCAGCCTCAGCAACTTCGAGACATTAAGCAACTCAGGGAGACTCTAAATAAAATATAAAATAGGGCTGGGGATGTGGCTCAGTGGTTGAGTGCCCCTGAGTTCAATAACTGGTATCAAAAAAAAAAAAATTGCACTCATGCTATGGTTCAGCAACTCCACTCCAAAGGCACATTGAAGCATAAGTTAACCAAAAGATTTATACGACAAGTCCATGATAACTTTATTCATAATAGCTAAAGAAGGTCAGAACTTGCCACCCCAAAACATGCCTCTTTGGCATGTTGATTATTTTGAGCCAAAGGCATTTAAGAAACAGCAGATTTGGGAAAAGCTCTCTGCTTTCCTTCTTTCTACCTGAAAGCAGGACATTAATTCCTGTGAGAAGAGGGCAGTACCAGGAAGAGGGCAGTCTTTTCACCAGGAACTGAGAGTTAATCCCAAAATGGAACTGCACAAACCAACCTATTAAAATTATCCTTTTCAGCATGAGTTTTCCTCTTATAATTCATAGACATTTTCCCACAATTACTGCCCTTAGAAGTTTAAACTTCCTTTTCTTTTTCTTGTTGCTTCACTAAATTATTGTTCTTTTGTTAAAAAAGCATATAGGGGGCTGGGGATGTGGCTCAAGAGGTAGCGCGCTCGCCTGGCATGCGTGCGGCCCGGGTTCGATCCTCAGCACCACATACAAACAAAGATGTTGTGCCCTCCAAAAACTAAAAAATAAATATAAAAAAAAATTCTCTCTCACTATCTCTCTCTGTCTCTCACTCTCTCTTTAAAAAAAAAAAAAAAAAAAAAGCATGTAAACTCCAGGCACAGTGACATACACCCATAATCCCAGCTACTCAGGAGGCTGGCACAGGAGGATCCTAAATTCAAGGCCAGCCTAGGGAGACTCTGTCTCAAAAAAGCAAAGAAGACCAGGGATGTAGCTTGGTGGTAGACCAAGCACGTGTGCACACACACAAACACACACATAAGCATATTCATTCTCAGTCTTAACCACTTCTTCAGATTTTTATTTTTTCCAGGAAGGCTCCCATGCATGGGTGAAAACATTAAATTAAATTTGTGTGCTTTTTTCCTGTTGATTCCGCTCACATCAGCTTAATTCTCAAACTCAAATGCAAAAGGATAGAGAAAAGTTTTTCCTCCCCTTCATGGCAAAAATTGGAAACAATCCAAATACCCCTCAGCAGGAGACTAGGCAAACAAATTGTGGTATATGTACTATTCAGCAATTAAATAGAATTACAGATAATGCAACAATATGGCTGAATCTCACAAACATTATGTTGAACAATAGGTGCACAAAAAAAATAAAGCACACTTTGTGTCATTCATTTATATGAAGTTCAGAAACAAGTAAATTTAATCAAAGGTGAAGGAAATCACAAAAATAGTTGTTTGTGAAGGTAAGACTTGATTGAAAGGTGCCATTGAAGAACTTTGGGGAGTGACAGGAATGTTTTAGATCTTGTTTGAGGTCATGAGTACATGAATATATACAGTTACCCACTTTAAATTTCACACTTAAAATCTGTGTGTTTAGAATCACAGCCTCTGGGACAGGAGTCCTTGTGTTTCTCTTTCACTAGCAAAGCAATAAACATTTTTTTTTCCTTTTCCTCAAAACCATGTCCTTGTTATTGGATTGGCATTGGGGACAGAAACCGAGGTTTGGGTAACAAATTTGGCACCCCAGATGGGACCTGAGAGCAGCACCTGCTCCAGCTTCTTGGGTAGGACTGGCTCTCCAAGGCACCTTCACTTCCATGCTGAGGATTCATGATGCTGGCGAGCTTATTGAGAACCAACTGCAGGAGAGTTAAAAGTCAGTTTGCGGGGCTGGGGATGTGGCTCAAGCGTTAGCGCGCTCGCCTGCCATGAGTGCGGCCCAGGTTCGATCCTCAGCACCACATACAAACAAAGATGTTGGGTCTGCCAAATACTAAAAAAAAAAAAAAAAAAGTCTGCCTCAGATGGAAACAGAGGAGTTAATTCTGGTGAGTAGAGGGAGGGACTGAGGGACCTTTCCAGCAACTTCCAAAGCTCCTTTTGCTTGGAAAACTCCTGCCTTCTCTCCCTGAACCCTACAGGGAGTGGATCTTCTTATGATCCACTTTGAGAAAAAGGAAACTGAACTCAGTAAAGTCACTTACCCTTGACCATCTGGTAAGTCCCCCAGTGTGCATGCCAAGACCCTTGATTCCATCCATCTGATTCCTCTTTGTGGGAACATCTGGTCCCTCTTTGTGGGGACATCTGTGGCACCACTGGGATAGGAGTCACAGTTCAATGGGAGATATTGATGAACTCAGCCTAATTCCGTTTTAAGATTGGGAGCCATCTCGTCACAAAGTCATGAAAAGTTAATTTCTGTTTTATTATAAATTACTGCAATTTCTAAACTTGTTTGAAATTCCTGCCTTTGAGTTGAAGTCACCCATGCCTGGCTTTTCCTGACCAGATAACAACCCTCTCTGAAACCTTAGTGGCACCTCATAAATTCTAATGTTGGGATCTAAATTCATTCCCTACCTTGAAATGTTAAGCCATGTAGATCATTAACCTACTATTTGCCTTTGAATTATGCTTGTCAAAATCCTGTTACCTGTAAGTTCTCAAGACACCCGCCTTTGCAAATTTTTGTGCTATAAAACAATGCTCCTAGAGAGCTGGGGTACTGTTCTCTAGCCCAGGGTTTTTGGGAGAGACTGTCCTGGCCAGTGTACACAATTACAATCTTGCTTTAATTTGATTTAAAATTGGAGCCGGTGGTCTTTGGGTCGTGGTTTAACAACGTTTCTGTTCTAGGTTCTCATCTGTTTGTTGGCATTGGGTTTGGGAATTCCCTCTGGTTGTCTGTCTGTGTTTTTTGTTTGTTTGTTTGTATCTGTTACTGCCCCTTTTAAGACATGGCCAATACTGCATTGATCCCATTGGCAGTCTCTCGGGAAAGATCTTGGCTGGTCAATTTAAAGGATCTTGTCTGTCAGCCATGGTTTTGGGGCTTCTCTCTGGTTGTCTCTCTCTCTTTCTCTCTGTTTCCTTTTTTGTACAACCTAGCAATTGGAGTTGGTCTGTCAGAGGTAAAGTAAATTGAAGGGTCACCTATAGGTATAAGCCTAAGATAATGTTTCACTGTAATGATCTGGCTTTTAAATAGCTTTTTGGATTATTGTACAATCTTGCAGTAGGAGTTGGTCTATCAAAGGTAAAGGAAGTGGAAGAAATTTGTACGTGCAGGTCTGTCTGTTTTAGAGGTTTCTGTCTGTCCCCCCTGGTTTCAGGGATCCTCTCTTGTCTGTTTTTTTTTTTTATTTTTTGTCTGTTATTGGCCCTTTAAGACATAGGCCATGCTGTGTTGATCTTACCAGTAGTCTTGAGCAGAGAGATCTTGGCTGAATGGGCCGCCTTTAGGTATAGGCCTAAGAGAAAGATGTTTTCCTGTAACTCAATCTGGTCTTTGAATGGTTTTTCTGGATTATTATACAATCTTGACATTGGAGTTGGTCTGTCAGGGGTAAAGTGTATGAAAGAGATTCTGTATGTATAGGCATTTATGCAGTTGCATGATAAAGGGGTCTAAACCATCAGGAACTAAGTTGAAAGTGACAAAAGTCACTGCCTCTGGGGTGCAAGGATAGCTGGACACCAGAAGAAAGGGTTAAAAAGATTTAAATAGTTTAAACCCAGTGCTGGCATTCCCAGCACTGTTTCTCAGCCTGGCCCCAGGCAGCCACAGATCATCTCACCAAACTAGCCCTAAACTGGGGCAGGGCATCCCAGAAAAGCTGTCTGGGCTGTAGAAAAAATGGCTTCTGCCCTGCCTTTCAGCCCCTCTGCCCCTGGAGGTGGAGGCTTCTGGCCACAAAGAATGTGACAGTACGTTTCAGCACTGTTGCTTTATGAGCTGGGTGCAAGAACGATCTTCCCTTTTAAGATCTGACAGGACACCCCATGTGGCCAGGGGATTTCCATCACTGGGGCAAAGCCATTCTTGCTATAACAGTATCCCATCAAACTAAATGCCTGGGGAAACTGGCAGAATCAATAACTGCACCCAGAGAAGAGAAAGAAAAACTAAGGCCAACCTGTGTTTTGTAGGCAGTCTCTAAAAAAGGATCTTCAAGGAACCCTAAAGAAAAGGATAGAAAGGGCATCCTCTATTGCATATCAATATGTGTACTATAAGAAAAAGGCCCAAGAGGAACCTATGGGGACAATTGACAGTGGGAAACTCATCTAAAGTTGATGGCAATCTCTCCTTATAATAATAAGGGACATAGGTCTAGCTCAAAAATATCCTGTGCTCCAACCCTTTGAATGCAACCTGGGAGAAATAACATTAAGGCACAGCTATTGTATATGTTGGATTGTCCAACCCTCTCCTGGGATGAAATTTGTTGTGTAAATTAAATGTGCAGAAACATTCGTGAATACTGTTTCAGAATACAAATTTTTAAAAGTGTCCCAAACTAGAAAATATAAAAGAAAGTTATAGGTATGGAAATATTTCAGCATGGAAAAATAGATGGTAAAAGAAATGTTTCTGGGGGCTGGGGTTGTAGCTCAGTGGTTGAGAGCTTGCCTCCTCATACATGAGGAACTGGGTTCAATCCTCAGCACCACATAAAATAAATCAATAAAACAAATATATTGTGTCCATCTACAACTAAAAAACAATTTTTTAAAATGTTTCTGGATGAGAAAGTATTATTTTCTGGTAAAGTAATATTCTTTTGCTAAAGTCCAAGATGAAAGAAGGCAAAACTAATATAAAGAAGTTTTGTGGAAGGCAAACCTCAAAAAGTTTGTGATTAAATTGGCTATCGCAGCACAGTCGTTAAAGTTATTTTGAACTTTAATGTACTAGTATGAAGCAAAGTCAGAAACATTGATCTGCTCTTATCTATCAAGATAATTTTCTAGTATTTGAAAGGTTTTATTACTTGGGGGAAACTATGTCTTAAAGGAATTAGGGTTTGTACCTGTTTTAAAGTCTTAAATGATTACTTTGTAATTAGTTAAACCAACAAATGTTATTTAGATTATAACAATATAGTTGACACCCAAAATATATGTGACTAAGTATATGTATGTATTCATCTGAGAACTATATCTGTCTAAGCCTTGTCTAAGTGTTGTGTAAAAGTTTATAAAATGAAAGTTCAGGTAAGTTCACTGGCAATATAATCGATAAGTGCTCTCTTTGTACATTGTATCTGACATAGAAGGGTCACACTGTTATTTGAGGATCTGTCTTATATCTGTTTTCTTTGAGTAAGTCAATTTCTAATCATTAACACTGTTTCCTAAATGCATAAGAAATGTAAGGCTATCCTTTGGTTTTTGTTAACCCATGCAGATGTGTGATTACTGTTATCATACATTCTGGATTCTAAATTATACTTTAAAAGTTATAAGAGATTTAAGGCTATCTTTTGATTTTTGTTAACCCATGCAGATGTGTGATTATTAATACCAGACACTCAGAATTCTAAATTTTACTTTAAAAGTTAAACTTAGTTAAATAAAAAGCTTAGAAGAGCACTTAGACAAGTTGATGTTCTCCATACTAAAATTATGTGTAGCAAAAGTCTTGGATTTGTACAAAAATAACAAATTTGGTTGGAATTTATTCAAGTCATTTGATGGTTTATAGCTGGATATAGTAACCTGTTGTCAATAAGTTATATTTACAATTTGTGTTACTTACTCTTCACACTGAAATTAGAATTTAAATGCATTTTTGGAAGATAATAAAGGGGAGCCTGATCTGTTTAAAGATGACATTGTAAAACAGGAAGCATTCTGCCATTTTTTTTCCACAGATACAAAGTTAAAACCTCTCTTAGCCTTTCTATGATTCATGTTTCAGATGTAATGTTGTATTGTGCTATTTGTAAAGAGCCTTGCCTTACCTGCCTCCTACCTTACTCCATGTTAGAATAGCTCCAAAATGGGCTAGACTGCAGCTCACTTAAAGCTGTGTTCAAAAGATTGATTTTCTTTGTAAAGCTTACCATAATCTCAAACAGGGGATATAATATATAACTAAGTCAAGGTTCAAGATTATAAAAGACATTTTTCTTGGTTCATAGCTATTACACAAACTGAATGTTTTTGCTCTGTAAATTTCATTTTGTATTTTCCTTGTAAACTTTATAACTCTTGCCTGTTAGTGTTTTGTAAGGGTACTACTTCTAAAAACAAAATGAAACAAACAAACAAACAACAACAACAAAAGCAAGCAAACAAACAACAACAACAACAAACAACTTGAGTTAATTTGAGATAATAAGCCAACACCTACTGAACAAATAGTATATAATGCCAACTTCCAGTACTAATACTAACCCCAATTAAATGAAAGGGGTAATTGTAAGATTATATAGATATTGAAGTCCCTCTTTAAGACTGGTTAAACTGGCTTGCTGGGTGTTTAAAAAAAAATGGAGAACAAAGTCAAGGAAGTATAAGGGCCAAGGAAAAAGCAGTCAACATTTTGACCCTTGACCTCTACAGTCAGCCAGGACCTAGAGAATGATGAGAACCCTCTCTGGGTCCTGCAACTCTAATGAGTCACCTGGTCCGATGATCAGGGAGATTGAGAGGACCCTAGAAAACAGGAAGCCAACCAGTGCACATTCTGCAAAAAGAAGGGTCATTGGAGACAGAAATGTCCCTGATCCTTCCAAGAGAAACCACATATGGCCATCAAAACTCTGACCCAGGGCTGGGGATGTGGCTCAAGCGTTAGCGCGCTCACCTGCCATGTATGCGGCCCGGGTTCGAACCTCAGCACCACATACAAACAAAGATGTTGTGTCCGCCGAAAACTACAAAAAAATAAATAAATATTAAAAAAAAAAAGAAAGAAAGAAAGGAAAGGCCATGTAGGCCCCAATGAGAAGGCGATCAGTTTGGAAGAAAGAGAAAATGAGAAAATAAATTAAAAACAAAACAAAACAAAAAAACTCTGACCCATCCTAGCAGATGGCACCACTGGTATAAGAAAGCTAAAGGAGATAGAGGCTTTGCACAGGTCTCCAAGAGTGATCTCTGAGGAATCTCACCTGACTCTAAGAGTAGATAGGAACAAGGTCAGTTTTGACCAACTTGGTCTTCAACACCTGGCAGGAGAGTATAGCCTGAGCACAGTCCTACATTTAAAGGGAAAAACAATGTTTTATTTTGATTTTAATGTAACTTAAGATGTACATTTGTGTCAGCCCTACCAAAAGGAAGTAAAGCTGGAGGCTATAGAGGAAAGGCTCTTGTGTAGGAGTGCCTAATAATAATGATCATAAAAGACCCTAGAGTCACAAGTTTGTCCTGAGTCAATTTGAGCCTGATTCCATAGACCTACAAATCTTCCTAAACTGCTACATTTATAAACTTGATCTATTTTCCACTGACATGATTATGAGTTACTGTCTTCATGGCTTTCAGAGACTGGCTGAAACACTAATTATTGTTCTGCTAATTGTTTACAAAAAAAGTAATGCTTTGCTATCTTGGTTATGTTGTCTTAGCATGTTGTTTATGTTATCTTGTTTATGTTGCTGTATGCCTTGTCCATTCCCCTGCCATTTGCCACTGTGGAGGTCTGAACTGCTCTAATGATCACTGCTTTTATGTGTCTACACCCCACCTCATAGAGAACAAGGACTTTGGGTTATTTCCCTTAACTTTGCCCTCTTCATCAGGAAGTAGCTTGGAGATGTTGTCACTCATTTTTTTCTTTTTTCTTTTCTTTTCTTTTTTTTTTTTAGAGGGAGAGAGAGAGAGAATTTTTTTTTAATATTTATTTTTTCGTTATCGGCGGACACAACATCTTTGTTTGTATGTGGTGCTGAGGATCGAACCCGGGCCGCACACATGCCAGGCAAGCGTGCTACCGCTTGAGCCACATCCCCAGCCCTGTCACTCATTTTTTCATAAAAATGAAATGTAGAAATTGACAGTGGGGAAATGTAACAGTGTCCTCTTTATGCTTTGAATATAGCCCTTCCTGCTCTACCCCTGTAACTGATTTTTAAAAGGGACCTGTTCTTTTCTATTTCCTCTCTCCCTGCTCCTCCTTAATCTCTCCCCATCCCCAATCTCAGGGGAAATAGGATTACCTATTTTCCCCATCCTAGCCAGACTTATCTGTCCTTGAGTACACTGCCACCATAGGAACAAAGTAATCCAGACTTTGGGGGTGGCACCAGAAGATCTCAGAAATGACTGTCTCCCAAATTAACAAGTGAATTGCAACTGCAACAGAGAATATGTGGAATGTAGCCTTTGAATCACCTCTTTAAAAGCCCTCTGTTCATGCTGATGGGCAGAATCAAGGCCTCTGGGATAGGAGTCCACTGTGTTTCTTCTTTGCTAGCAAAGCAATAAACTTTCTTTTGCCTCTTTCTCAACTAAACAAACAAACAAACAAAAACTATGTGTTTAATTTTAAAAATGAAAACATATTCTGGTTCCTTACATATTTAATTTTAAAAATTCATAAAGTGTCTTTAGAAGATTTTTTTGTAAGAAAATGTTTCCACCTTATTTATTGCTTAAATTCTATTTTTTCTGTGGAATTTTTATTTTTTATACCAATGTTATGAAACCTGTATAGTTTATTAAAGAATCAGAAATTTACAGAGTTTCTGTAAGTCTGTGATCAGATTTAAAAGATGTATTTGAGTAATGAAAGCAGGAGTTAAGGGTGAAACATGGTTTGAGGAGGGCTACTGCCATTTTGTCTTAGAAGGATTGGAATATGAGTATGAATATTCTGAAAGTGACAAAGAAAAAGGAGGGGAACCCAAAATAATAGTTTTTATCTATGAAATTCTGTTAATATATTGGTTTTATTTTATAATATTACAAATTTGGGTCAGTCTAATCAATCCTTCCATTGATTAGATATGATACTGATTTCTAATAATTTGGTGGCCTAAATCCTTTTAATAAAAGCTCATGTGTGAGACAATGTAAGAAGTTTCAAAGGTGAAATGGTAAAATTATGAGAGGTGTAACCTAACCAATGACTTGATGTAGATTAATTGAGTGCTAAGCTTAGGAAGCTAGGTATGGCTAGAGGGGGTAGGTTGCTGGGGGTGTGCCTTTGGGGTGTGTATTTTGTTGCTGAAGAGTGAGTGGAACACTCTTTCTGCTTCCTGATTGCCATGGCCTGAGCTGCTTTCCTTCTTCACACACTTCTGCAATGGTGTTCTGCCTTATCTCGGGCCCTGAGCAATGGAGTCATCCACCTATGGACTGAGACCTTTGAAACTATATGCATCAAATAAATTTTCCTCCTCTAAAATTGTTCTTGTCAGGTCTTCTGGTCATAGTGGCAAAAAAAACATGACTAAAACAAATTGAAAGCATGCCACATGGGCTGGGGATGTGGCTCAAGCGGTAGCGCGCTCGCCTGCCATACGTGTGGCCCGGGTTCAATCCTCAGCACCACATACAGACAAAGATGTTGTATCCGCTGAAAACTACAAAAAAATAAATATTAAAATTCTCAAAAAAAGAAAGAAAGAAAGAAAGCATGCCACATATTCAATAGGGGTAAAGTAATTTTCAAAGACCATGGGGATAAGGAAGAAGTAAGAAGGGCATGTGACCCATGCCTGTAACCTCAGCTATTAGAAGACTGAGGAGAATTCCAAATTTGAGATCAGCCTCAGCAATTAGGAAGACCCTGTATTAAAACAAAAAATAAAAAGGGCCGGTTGATGTGGCACACACCTGTAATCCTAGCAGCTCAGGAGTTTGAGGCAGGAGGATTACAAATTAAAAACCAGCCTTAGCAACGAGGAAGCACTAAGCAACTCAGCGAAACCCTGAAACCCTGTCTCTAAATTAAATACAAAATAGAGCTGGGGATATGACTCAGTGGTCAAGTGCCCCTGAGTTCAATCCCTGGAACCTTAAAAAATAAAATAAAATAACAAGGGCTAGATCTGGAACTCAATGGTAGAGAGCCCCTGAGTTCTATTACTGAAAAAGAAGGAGGAGAAGGTAGTCATCAGAACCTGGGGAGCACTATAATTTTGAAAGGATAGTTAAGCTGGGTACAGTAGCACATATCTATAATCCCAGCAATTTAGGGAGGCCAAGGCATGAAGATCACAAGTTCCAGGCTAACCTCAGCAACTTGGCAAGACCCTGTCCCAAAATTTGAAAAGAAGAAGAAGAAGAAGAGGAGGAGGAGGAGGAGGAGGAGGAGGAGGAGGAGGAGGAGGAGGAGGAGGAGGAGAAGGAGAAGAAGAAGAAGAAAAGGAGGAGGAGGAGGAGGAGGAGGAGGAGGAGGAGGAGGAGGAGGAGGAGGAGAAGAAGAAGAANNGAGGAGGAGGAGGAGGAGGAGGAGGAGGAGGAGGAGGAGGAGAAGAAGAAGAAGAAGAAGAAGAAGAAGAAGAAGAAGAAGAAGAAGAAGAAGAAGAAGAAGAAGAAGAGGAAGAAGAGGAGGAAAGGCTAGGGATGTAAATCAGTGATAAAGCACCTCTGGGTTCAATTCCTAGTACCAACAAATAATTGAATAACTGAATGAATAAATAAATAAATAAATAAATAAATAAATAAATAAATGAAATTTAATGTTAAAATATAATTTTAAGGGCTGGGGATATAGATCAATGGTATAGTATTTACCTAGTATGTGTCAGGCCCTGGGTTCAGTTCCCAGTACTTCAAAATAAATAAACTAAACATAATCTTATATTTGGGCATCAAAACATTTACTTGTTATTTCAGCAATATATACCTTAAAAAGTGAAGTTTGACTAAAACTTGGTCATAGAAATTCTATAAAAGCTATAATTCTCAATTGGGGGTATGAAAAACAGGCAGTTCCCATCTCTAAGGGGTTTCTCAAATTTGGGGTGCAGATGGGAATTTTGTATTTACCAAAAGATTATAGGATGATAAAGTTATGAGATACTAGATAGGGCTGCTGTCTACTATCTCAGTGGGATGCCTGATTTGTATTTACCACCATACCAACCTGTAACCAGATCAGACAACCAGCCATGACAAACAAGGCTACTTACCCTGTGGTAACTTAACTCCTTCACAGAGTCTTCAGAAATGTGTTGCCATTTATAAGAAACTGGTTTCATTTCTCTAATCATAATTACTAGTTTCTTTCATTTACTATACTTCCTTTAAAGGATTTCAGTTATATTGACTTAAAAGGGATGGAGAAATGAGTTTTCAATTGTCATAGGGAAAAGGGAAGTCGTAAAGTCACAGGGGTGAGTCCAGCATACACACACACACACACACACACACACACACACACATGTATATATATATACACATACAACTACATTTTATAAAATTTTACAGTGCTAAGAGTTGAAACCAGGGCCTCACACTTGGTAGGCTAGCATTCTTATCACTGAGTTACATACCCAGCCCCAGCATTTCATTTTTAAAAGTGAATCAAAATTATCTCCTTCACCACAAAACAATTAGCATGCCATTCTTCCTCTGAACATCTATGCAATCATTTGGAACCCAGCCTATTATTTTGTGATGTGTCTTTTCAACCAAATCATGACTCTTTAAGGCAGCAGAATATTCCTGGGGGACACTGCAATGATGAATTGCTATTCTGTCAGTCGTCATCCATATGCAAGTAGAACAATGCAGAACAATCCAAAAGCCCAGTCTCTCTTTGCTATAATGAGTTTATTTTATCAAAGTGTTACTGTGTATACTTCCTTTGAGCAAAGCACTCTAATAAGCATGAATCAAAAGATACTTAACTTTTGAAACTTTTCATAAATAATTATTTGTAAAAATCACATGTGGAAGCTGGGATTGTGACTCAGTGGTAGAGCACTTGCCTTGAATGTGTGAGGCACTGGGTTCGATTCTCAAAACTGCATATAAATAAAAAAAATAAAGGTCCATCATGTGAAAGACTCTTATTCCTTATTTCCCATTACCCTTGTCTGAAAACAAGAATCTGATCTCTAATGTTTATTTAATAGTGACCATATCACTATTATTATTAGTATAGTACCAAATATAATTCGTAACAGGTAAAGTAAGAGTTATTCTCTCTAAATGTCACCACCTTATTTCAGTTTCTCTATGTCATATCACATACTTTCTGCAGAATTAGTCATGATTATTGATGAAAAATTTGGAGGAAATCAACCTCTTACTTAAAATGTGTATTTTCAATATTGTGTGTGGTATGCTAAATAATGAGAAAGAGAATCAGATTATCACCTGACCCAAATGGAATCTGGTTAAAAATGGACATCTTAATAGATCTAAAAGATGATCAACAGATAAGATACCTTCATTATGTATTAGCTGGCACAAGGTGAATATAAGGGTTTGGAAATTTGTTAGAAAGAGATTATAGAATCATATGTTAGGAATAGAAGTAATGCTCTGTGCTGATCATGAGCAACATAATATTTCATTTCTCCTTGTTGTCTTTTTTATCCAACTGGGATTAAATCCAAGAACACATTGCCCAGTTTATATATATATATATATATATATATATATATNTATATGTATATATATATATATATATATATATATATATATATATATATACACACACACACACACACATATATGTGAATATATATTCCTTTATATATATACACACACATATGTATACATATATATACATTTACACACACATATGTGTGTGTAAATGTATATATATTATGTGTGTGTGTGTATATATATATATATATATATATATATATATACACACACATTTTTATTTTGAGAGAGGTTCTTCCTAAGTTGCTGAGGAGCTCTCTGAATTGATGAGGAAGGCCTGTAATTTTGTGATCCTCCTATCTTAGCCCCCCAATTGCTAGTATTACAGGCATGCACTACCATGCCTGGCTTCCTTTTGTCTTTTAAAGGTCCCAAAATTATTTGAATATAAGAGAGGAAAGCAATTATAAATTTAGGTGCCATATTGCCATATCTCTTTCTCCCTTATGGGTTGGGAGCAAGAAAGAGTGTGGGGAAGGCTTTAGAATTTGAATGAAGGGATTCAACCAATTACTGGACAGACAAAACTGAGAGTGTTTGGAAGAACAATGGAGGTTTGGCAGATCAAGAAAATAAACAGCAAGACTGCACAGGCTTCAAAGTCAGGCATGCGCAATTGTGAGTCCTGCTCACTCATTATGTGACCTCTAGCAAGTTACTTAACTTCCAGGAACCACTGCACCCTTATCAGTAAAAAGCAGAAAAAGAACCCGGGTGTGGTGGTGGATACTTGTAATCCCAGTGGCTCAGTAGGCAGAGACAGGAGGATTGCAAGTTTGAAGCCTGTCTCAGCAATTTAGTGAGGCCCTATTAACTTAGTGAGACCTTGTCTCAAAATTGAAAATAAAAAGGGATAGGAATGTGACTCCGTGGTTAAGCACTTCTGGGTTCAATCCCCAGTATTGGGGGGGGGGGGAAGAAAGAGCAAAAAAACAACCTGTAAGGATGTTGAAAGAACTGAATACAATAGTTGGTTCTCAGTAGATATTTATTCCTTTCCTTTCCTCTACAAAAAATAGACATTAGGATCTTCCCAATTTTGAAGGTGACTAGCACATAATGCATTATACTAGTACTGATAAAAATCAGAGCTTGTTACAACATTGCATTTTCAAAATGTTAACTGTTTTACTTTGTCATGTTTACTAATGTTTATCTTGGCATAGAGTTAGTATTTATACAAATATTGAATAGTGTGTGCAGTGATAGACTTAACTGTAAGTTGATTTCATTTAACAAACTTTCAGTGAATGCCACTATAGCTAGCTCAAGAGAAATTATGAAATGATCAAGACACAGTCCCATCCCACAGAAACTGACATGGTGTGTAAGGCAAGGCTCTTTTTTGGGGGGGGGGAGTACTGGGAATTGAATCACTGAGCCAGTAGTCCCCAATCCTAGTTTGTATTTTATTTAGAGACAGGGTCTCACTGAGTTGCTTGGCTCCTCACTGTTTTTTTGCTGAGGCTGGCTTTGAACTTTCCATCCTCCTGCCTCAGTCTCCCAAGCCACTGGGATTACAGGCATGCACCGCCACACCTGGCAGGAAAGGCTTGTGTTAGTATCTTGGACAAACACCCTGCTGAGTCCTCTTACAACCGCCTGGAACCAAACTCCTTCCAAACACAAGCTTCTCTGGCTGCTGAGTGTGTAGCCATTTGTACCATTTTAGTGATGGTTTTTATATGTCCAGGCACTGTTTGATTAGTTCAGATTGATTTTTTATTTTTCCCAGTACCAGGATTGAATCCAGGGTATTCTACCACTAAGCTACATCTCTAGTCATTTTTATTTTTAATTTTTGAGACACGGTCTCGCTAAATTGTCTAAGCTGGCATTGAACTTGCAGTCTTCTGGCCTCAGCCTCCCAAATAGCTAGGATTACAGGCATATGCCATTCCATCCGACCCCAGCTTGATTTTTTTTTTAAATACAAAAAATAAATCCCTTTCCATTGGTGTCAAACTAGGAAATGGACACAGTTTATTGTAAGAGGTGAAAGCAGATAAAATCATTTTTCTTAGATACATACAATATACAATATTTTAATCTATGGTTTCCCTTTGTATGTCTACCACTTCCACATTTTGAAAAGGAAAAAAAAAAAAGGGTACTTTCTGCATGCCCACAAGATCAACCACTGCTGCCAAAAAAAAAAAAAAGAATGGGTAACTTCAAAGGTGCAGTCATCTGCTTGCCATTGGCTCCTGGTAAAGCTAGAAAAGCTAATTAGCACCCTCTTTTTTTCACCCCACCCTCCTCTGCAAGTCTTCACCTTCTGGCTGGTCTCCCCATTCCACCCATCACAGCTTCTTCCTGCTTCTTCTATCTGAAAAGGCCAAAGATATTTGTCCTCCAGGAAAGAGTCAAGAATAGGCTTATTGTTAATTTTTTAAATTTTAGCAATTTTCAAATTTCTAAAATTTGAAACTTAAAGATTTCCTCCACCCTAACAATGCTTTTTCTCCCTGATCCCTGTTATCTCACCTAAAACATCCTTTCTTCTCTATCCAGGAAAATTGGTAGGTCTGGAGTCCAATGTACTTTATAATGGATGGTTACCTAATGATAGCCAAGTACCTAATTCCTACAGTGGGTCTCTCTAAACAGTTTCACTAAGAGGGTTAAAGGCAGAAATGAAATATCAAATCATTTAGTAAGTATAGTGTATTTCACCATGAAGCCACAGGAAATGATGAGAGGGTACATTTAACATGAAATAGCAGTGACAGCTCACAGCAGTAATGGCATGAGTAATGACATGCCATTACTCATTAAAAAGATTCACTAAATAGGACTGCAGCAAGGCAATCTAAAACTTCAATCTCAATCTAAAATTTTGAGATTTCACAGAATAAACAGTGAATTTTCTAAGAAGCAAATGAATACAGACTAATAACAGACAAAAATATGATTCTCCTATTTACCAGAAAAATAATATGATCTGGATAAACTGTTTATTTCACTAATAAAAATCCCATTACCTTAAGGATTTGTTTAAAACAGTATTTTTCCCCATACTTCTTGTTCTGACTTATTTTGCTTTTTCTACCTTGCAGTAATACAAGATATACACAGGGGCTGGGGATATAGTTCAGTTGTTAGAGTGCTTGCCTCAAATATACAAGGCAATCCCCAGCACCATCACCACACACACACACACACACACACACACAAATACAAGATATACACTTTTTTAAAAAGTTAACACTACCAGTTTAAAAAATGGAAGGCAGTAGGATACAAACTTTGAAAATTACAAAACCATAAATATTGGCTCAGAATGGGAATTCATTTAGAATCTTGGAGCTAAGCTATAGTTAACCTGACTCTGAAAAGACTTGCTTCCTCCTCGTATTTCAAACACAACAATGTACACTTGGAAAAGAAAAGAACCAGGGTGATTTGATGTTAGGATTCTTGCCTTACCAGAAGAACTTGCTAAAAGAAATTGCCTGTGTACCTTTTTATTTTAATAATAACAGAAGGAAAGGGAGGCCAACAAACTTTAGTTCAGAGTATTTTTTTCAGTTGGATGGAATGAAGCTGTGACCCAGGTCTGTAAAGGACACCAGCTGCCTCCTACGTGCAGGGGACATTTGTGTCTTTTTTTTTTAATATTTATTTTTCAGTTTTCGGCGGACACATCTTTGTTTGTATGTGGTGCTGAGGATCGCGCTACCATAACCGCTTGAGCCACATCTCCAGCCCCGACATTTGTGTCTTAGGCTGCTTCTTCACCATCAGAACCATCTTACCAGTCTTGGGGAACTCCTCATCATCTGAGCCTCAGCAAGTGACAGGGTCTAAGTCCCACTCTAGATGCTCAAAAGTCATCCATCCATTGCTTTGGCAGGTCAATCAGATGTATCAGCTCTAGATTGATTTATTTATCTATCTATTTATTTATTTATTTTTACTGTGATTGAACTCAGGGGACACTCAACCACTGAGCCACATCCCTGGTCTCACTCAGTTGCTAAGCACCTTGCCATTGCTGAGGCTGATTTTGAACTTGCAATCCTCCTATCCTCCTGCCTCAACCTCTTGAGCTGCTAGGATTATAGGCCTTCGTCATTGCACTCAGCACTAGCTCCAGATTTTGACTCAGAAGCCAGCAACCCAAAGCAATGGAAAGAGAGGTGAGTCCACTCTGGTAGCAACACTCAATTTCAAAAGGCAGTGAAGCAGCTGCATCATCCTAAGGGCAGTGTTGAGATAGGGTGACAGCTGTAGAGTCTATTCTTCATCAACAGCAGTATATCACCCACTCAGACAAGTTCTGGGATCTCAGTGTGTAGACACCTTTGACCTCTAGCCTTTCCAGGATTCTGTGAGATACTCAGTATGTTTTCAGTACTTACCTTTTCTGTGTAAACCAAAATCACCTTCTGTTGTCTGAAACAAAGAACTATGCGGAACACAGAACTTCTGAAACAGTAACTTAGAATTAAAAAAAGAAGATCAGGGCTGGGGATATAGCTCAGTTGGTAGAGTGCTTGCCTTGCATGCACAAGGCCCTGGGTTCAATCCGCAGCACAGAAAAAAAAAAAAAGAGAGAGAGAGAGAGAGAGAGAGAGAGAGGATCCAGGGAATATCATGTCTCTTATAATCTACATACTACTCACAAAGATAAGATGATTAATGAAAAGCTGTGTGTCTACTTTTCCTTAATAGGGAAGGGAAGGCAACTTTCACTGATAGTTGGGAAACAGTTAATGGGAAAACTTATTCCTTTACCTAGGTCCAGGCCCCAAAACTCTTGTGTAAAATGCAGGACTTGGGCTGAGGTTGTGGCTCAGTGGTAGAGCACTTGCCTAGCATGTGTGAGCCACTGGATTTGATTCTCAGCACCACATAAAAATAAATAAGTAAAGTTATGTCTACCTACAACTAAAAAAAATTTTTTTAAAAATGCAGGACTTATATCTGAAGGCCTCTGGTCCACATGCCTAATGCCACTTCCTCTGCCTCTGAGACTAAAGAAGAAAAAGAAATTCCAACTGCCCATATTTAGGCTTGAACAGGAGGTTCTGCAGAACAGAAACTGCCAGAGAGGCCAGATGCCTAACAAGTGGCTGCCACTCAGGTGTCATCAGGCGGCAGGAGTTGTAAGAACACCTGAGGTCCACAGTCATGTGTCAAGGACGGTACAAACATTTTTACAAAAAGAAAAAAAAAAAACTCATTTGGTCTAAGCCTCATTATATAGCATAACAAAATTGTAAACAATTTGTTGGAAAATAGAGGTGATGGTTGTACAATATCATGACTATAATTAATGCCACTGAATTGTAGATTTAAAATGATGAAGATGGCCCATTTTGTTATATGTGTTTTACCATAATTTTTAAAAATTAATAATCTCAAACTGCAAAAACCATTGAATTGAGCTGGGTGTGGTGGCACACGCCTGTAATTCCACTGGCTCTGGAAGCTGAGGCAGGAGGATCCTGAATTCAAAGCCATTCTCAGCAATGGTAAGATGCTTAGCAACACAGTGAGACCCTGTCTCTAAATAAAATACAAAATAGGGTTGGGGATGTAGCTCAGTAATTGAGTACCCCTGAGTTCAATCCCCAGTACTAAAAAAACAAAACACTGAATTGTACACTTTAGATGGGTGAATTGGATAGTATGTGAATTATATTTCAACAGAGCTGTTAAAAATATTTTAAGTGGACTGGAGATGTGGCTCAAGCGGTAGCGCTCTCGCCTGGCATGTGTGTGGCCCGGGTTCGATCCTCAGCACCACATACAAACAAAGATGTTGTGTCCGCCGAAAACTAAAAAATAAATAGTAAAATTCTCTCTCTCTTTAAAAAAATATGTATATATTTTAAGTGTTTAGGCTTTTCTCTTCCAAATATTTCGAAAACATGGTATTAAACATTCTACGTTTTCAGAACTGAGAAATTGTTCCTCTTGTCTAAAGGACAACTAGTTACTTCCCTTTCCGAACCCATTAGGCATGGATATCAGGGACAATAAAACACACAAATGTCCCAAGGTTTGGAAAGCATCAGAGAGACTTATCATTGACAAGAAAAAGAAGGAAGGATAACAAGGATGTGGCAGAGACAGACATGCTTACCTAGAACTTGACAGCACTCCAAAAGGAAGTTTAGAACTGTTAAGTGAAAATGAAAACCACACTTGGCTATAATTGATTTTTTTTTTTTAATCTATAAAGTTCAAATGAGAAGCTGTTGGCTTCAGTCCCACTCGTAAGACAGCATGATTGAAAGCTCCCAGCACTGGTTCAAGAAAAGCTCCAGCCCTGGTGTGCCAAACTGCATAGCTGTCTGGTGTGCTATTCCTTCATTTCTAGATAGGCCTGTTTTGGCCTGGATATTCCTATTTCCAAGTCAATAATCATGTTATAAACTTGGAATGTCCTTTCTACTTATCAGCATAAGTCCAGATCCTATTAATCTCTCACAGTTCTTCCAAACACTCTCTCTCTTTCCTAACCCCCAAGTGGAGAGTCACCTTCCACACAAATCAAATCGATTTCAAAGTGATGATTGCAGACACAATTCTCAGATGTAGGGGTAGGAGAAGGAGGAGCTCAGAAGTGCTAATGTGGCCCTTATTGCTGGCAGGGAGAGTCAAGTAAAACAGTACTAAGGAAAACAGACTTCCTGCTACTTTCTACCTTTCTCATGCCATATATCTTCTTTGTTTATCACATAATGTCTTCTTCTATTAAGTATTTCTTTATGATTATTAATATAATGTACCTAGTTATGATATTGCAATATAAGAACACTGTACAGTCAGCTGTCAGTCTCCACGTGAGGAGTCCCTCACCCCTATTCTGAGGATACGAAAATTTCAGGATGCTCATGTTGCTTATATAGATAGAATACTTGCATATAGCCTATGTTCTTTAACTCATTTCTAGATTACTTATATACCTAATATAATGTAAATGCTATACAAGTAGTTGTTATACTGCATTGTTTAGGGAATAAATAAAGATCCACATTTTCACTGCAGCAAAACTTTTTCTTTATTTGAGTATTTTCTATCAGTGAATGATGGACTCTAAGGATGTGGAGCCCACAGATAGAAGGCCAACTATATTTGGTCTT
The DNA here is from genome assembly GCF_001458135.2 of Marmota marmota marmota. NCBI lineage: Eukaryota > Metazoa > Chordata > Mammalia > Rodentia > Sciuridae > Marmota > Marmota marmota. The sequence continues at coordinate 85,385,418 of NW_026000026.1, forward strand.
CATCCTTCATTCCTGGCACAGAGTTTCTAAACACCTTATAATTTCCAGAGTAATAGGAGTCAGATAAGTCAGATAAGATATCTTTTGTTATTCATAACAAAACCCTTTCAACCATCTGAGTTTATGCTAATGAGGTGACTTGGTGGGTCCCTGGATAGCTTTGGATGAGGCTAGTTGCCAGAAGAACAAACCTTGTAATGAAAAGTGTGGAACTTTCAATCCCATGTCTTCCTGACCTCTGGGAAAGAGAGAGGGACTAGAAATTGAGCTAATCACCACTGGCCAATGATTTTATCAATCATGACTATATAATGGAGTCCCCATAACCCCCCCCCAATGGGGTTTGCAGAGCTTCCAGGTTGATAGAAGTATTCATGTGCTGAAACAGTGGCACCCCCAATTCCATGGGGGAAATCTTCCATGCTTGGGACCCTTCCTGACCTCACCCTGATACCTCCTTATCTTGCTGTTCATTTTCATCCTTTATAATAAGTTTTTCAGTAAACCAGTACTAGTAAACCAGTATTAGTTCATTTAGGTTGCTGTAACAAAAATATCATAAACCAGGTAACTCAAAGAACAGAAATTCATTCCCCACAGTTCTGGAGCCAGGGAGGTCCAAGATCAAGACTTTATCTGGTGAGGGCTTACTTTCTAGCTCACTGATGGGTTTTAGCTGTATGCTTACATGGTGGAAGGGATAGGGAGCATCTGGGGTCCCATTATAAGAACACACTAATCACATTCATGAGGGCTTCTTCCTCACAAGATAATCACCTCTCAAAGGACTCACTGCCTAATAACATCACTTTGGAGCTTAGGATTTCAATGTAAAGGCAGAGAGGGGATATTTAGTCTGTAGCAAGAAAGCTGTTTCCCTGAGTTCTGTGAGTCTAGAAAATTACCAGACCTAAGGAAGGGGTCATGGGAACCCCTGATTTATAGCTGGTCAGCCAGAAGTATGGGTGGCCCAGTCTTGCAGTTAGCATCTGTTTTCACCTTTCACCTGTGGGGTTTGTGCTAATTCCAGGTTGTGTCAGAATTTAATTGAATCTGTGGACATCCAGTTCATATTTGACAACTTATAGAATTGGTTATTGTGGAACAAAGCTCATACATTTGGTATCAAAAGTATTGTGAATAAAAGCAAATCGTAAAATCAATATTGCTGATTTTAACATCCTAATTCAGAGTAATAACCTCTCTGTATAAACCATTCTTCTATAATTGTTATGGAAATAATATCTTACACATACATATATTCCTCTTCTACTTTGACATTTAACTTTTGCTGAATTTCTATTAAATGATATTTTGAGGGTAGGGGGTATCAGGAATTGAACTCAGGGGCACTCATCCACTGAGTCACATTCCCAGCCCTATTTAGTATTTTATTTAGAGACAGGGTCTCACTGAGTTGCTTAGTCCCTTGCAAGACTGAGGCTGGCTTTGAACTTGCGATCCTCCTGTCTCAGTCTCCTGTGCTGATGGGATTACAGGTGTGTGCCACGGTGCCTGACTGCTATTTTTTTTTTTTTATTGCTTCCAAGAAACCATTTGCATTGTCTAGAACTGTGCTTCCCAATTTTCTAGAAGTTATGTAAATAGATAAGGATAATTTTTGTTGTGGTGGTGGTTGTTTAGGAATATAAAAGCAAAGGGTTGAGTCAATTATATCACCAATTCCTCCGCACAGGATCACAGTTCCTATTGTTAATCATTCATTTATATATTCATTCCCTTTTATCTCCATTCTCTATTCCCAATTTTATTTTATTTATTTATTTATTTTTAAGAAAGAGTGAGAGAGAGAGGGAGAGAGAGAGAGAGAGAATTCTTCAATATTTATTTTTCAGTTTTTGGCGGACACAACATCCTTGTCTGTATGTGGTGCCAAGGATCGAACCCAGGGCCGCATGCACACCAGGCAAGCGCGCCACCACTTGAGCCACAGCCCTAGCCCCTCTATTCCCAATTTTAAACCCATAGGCAATCTTTCTTTTTGTTTTGGTGCCAGGGATTGAACCCAGGGGAGCTTGACCACTGAGCCACATCCCCAGCCCTTTTTGTTTTTTATTTTGGGACAGAGTCTCATTAAGTGATTCTCATGAAGTGATTCATGATTCTCCTGCCTCACTTCCCAAGTCACTGGGATTACAGGCATGCACCAACGCACCTGGCCATAGGCAACAATTTTCATGTGTTAAATGTGTATTTTTTTAAAGAGAGAGGAAGAGAGAGAGAGAGAATTTTTAATATTTATTTTTTAGTTATCGATGGACACAACATCTTTGTTTGCATGTGATGCTGAGGATCAAACCCGGGCCGCACACATGCCAGGCGAGCGCGCTACCGCTTGAGCCACATCCCCAGCCCCAGCCACATCCCCAGCCCCTTCATGTGTTTAATGTGGTACTGGGGAATGAACCCACTGTCTTGCAAATGCTAGGCAAGCACTCTACCCTTAATGTATATTCTTTTATGAGTTACTGCATTTTTAGTTTGTGTAAGTCATATTGTGTTATGAGCTTACTATGTTCTATTCCCTCAGCATGGTTTTCAGATCTACCATATTGCTGTGTGTACATCTAGTCTGGTACAAAGGACTTTATAGGGGCATCTCCATGTCTAGCTTGCCCATCCTCAGTGATGGACACCTGGATCATGTTTATCCCCTGCCTCTACATACCCTCCTGTAATGAGCACCCCTGTACATGTCGCTGCTGCCTAAGCCAATCTATAAAACTGCATAAGGTTCTCTAAAGGTTTACAATCCCCCCAACATTTGGCACAAAGAGGACAGTATTTGTATAGCACACAGGTGAAAAGATTAGGCTACTCCTTAGAAGAAGTAAGCTTAGAAGAAGCCCTCATGAATCCTAGGGCTTCTCCTGAGCATCCCTAAGTGTAAAGTATCAATACATCCATGAAAGAAACCATTTCAAAGCATTTCCCTGGACCACAACACAGTCAAGTGCCAGAGTGGGTTGCCCTCCCTGTCTTCCACTATCTTTTTAAAAATAAATGAAGAGCTGGATAATAGAGCTCAGTAATAGATCTCTTGACTAGCACCTGTGAGGCCCTGGGTTCAATCCCCAATACCACAAATAAATAAATTTAAAATGTCAAGTCTCAGGATTGTGTGAAATGAGGCAGAATAATGTTTAAGTTTCTCAAGGGGCACTCACTGTAATCTCATTTCACCAGAATTCCCAGGGGTTTGAAGGCATCTGTTAGAAGCAAAATACAGGGTCAATACTAGTAGTCACCATTCCTTACAGAATGACTTATTACTGTTTTGCACTAGTCTGAGTACTGTAGCCGTCGCTTACCATCCTGCCACACACCTGGAACCAGATCCTGCTATTTCCATATGGAAGAAACACATGAAGACACGATTCAGTCACAACCTCTCAGCCAAGGGTCGGAGGGGACTTGGAACCCAGGCCTGCTTGACCGTAATCCACAAATTCTTTGTCTTCCTGCAATATCTTGCAGGCACAACCAGCAGAAATAAGGCCTGCAAAAGAAATTACCCTTGCTTCCTTAGGGAACCCGGGAATATTCATGCAGGAATGAAGGCACCTTCCCTGGGCTGGCCCACAAATCCTGCAACTTCTAACAAAAGCACAGGGCCTTTTTTTTTTTTTTCCTTTTTAGGGCCTTGTTTGTTTGTTTGTTTGTTTCTCCAGGTTTCTGGGATTTCAGTCTGGTAGTTGAAATACAAACTCTTAAACTTGATTTGGAAAAATCTGATGATCTAAAGATCAAAGAGTTTGCTTTCTTAGTTTCTTGTTTGGTATTTTGTTTCCCTTCAGAAGTGCTAATTGAATGACTAATGTGTTTTTAGTCTGTGGGCTGAGGTTGACAGAGGGACTCAAATAGGCACCTATTCCATTTCTAAATAATAGAAAAAAAAATCCCAAGTTATTTTTATTTTTTAACACATTTTTTTTAGATGTAGATAAACACAATACCTTTATCTATTTTATGTGGTGCTGAGGATTGAACCCAGTTCCTCACACGTGAGAGGCAAGTACTCTACCACTAAGCCAAAACCCCAGCCCCAGTTTTTTAGAGCTTTAAAAAAAAGGTGGGGGTGCTGGGGTGTGGCTTAGCAGTAGAGTGCTCACCTAGCACATGTGAGGCCCTGGGTTCGATCCTCAGCACCACATTAAAAAATAAATAAATTAAATAAAGGTATTGTGTTCAACTACAACTAAAAAAAAATATTTTTTTAAAAAGCAGTTGATCAGTTTATAAGGAAATAAGTAGTTCAAGAGGTACCATCTTTATTTATTTATATGAAATGTTAAATGTTTGTTGTAGTCTAGAGTGAGGATTTCCAGGATTCTCATATATATAAAGTGCTGGAAGAGGGAGAAATGTTTAATGGTATGCTCTCTAGAAATGAAGATAATTCATTAAGTAGGCAGGAAGCCAAGATGCACACACCTGACCTACTCTGGCTCACTGTAGGCATGCTGGGTTGTTCTGGATTTTTAGAAGAGCGTTTCCATAATTTTCCCACCATAGGTCTTGCATTAGAATTGTGTGCAACATATTGTAGCTATTAGGAATAGACACTTGTGTGAGACAGTGGCACTTTAAACAAGAACATGCTATTTATTAAAATAGTGACTGTAAAAGCTATATTTATATATCCATATTATAGGCATTGTTAATTATGGTTTTCCATCCATATATTCAGAAAGACTTAGCATACTTTTTGGATATGAAGGACAGTGACACCAAAATTTATATGTATGTATCCACACACATACACACTCAAGACTAGAAGCCAATTAACATCCATGGCATAAAAAAATAATGATATGCTTTGGGATCATTTTTTTAAAAATTTACATTCTATTTAAAAAAGCTACTCAGATAAGAAGTTTGCCCTTGATTATATGTGATTCCATCTTGTTCTCCTCTCACCTGTTTTAGATTGCATACCAAGAGGCTTAGACTCATCCTTTATTTTCCATTCGTCAAATACTTGACTGAATCACTGCACTAGGACTTCATTAAGTTTCCTCAAAAAAAATCTTGAAAATAAGGACTGGGGATGTGGCCCAGTGGTATGTAGGAGACCCTGGGTTTGATGCCCAGCACCACACACTACACTACCCATACACCCCTAAAAAGTCTTGAAAATAGAATGTTAAAAAAGAACCTATCATCTGGGGCTGGGATATAGCTCAGTTGGTACAGTGCTTGCCTCATATGTACAATGCCCTGGGTTGAATCCCCAGCAGAACAATAACAACAACAAAAAGAACCCATCACTTAATGTGTAGATCATTCTACTATGGTAAATAGGCAAAGCTTGCTTTTCATTGGATACATGGTATACTATTAATGTGTGCATGGGATGAGCAACGCACTGCCCCCCACCCCCAATTTCCTACTGTACCATAGTAGCAAAACCTCTCAGCCTTATTTCTCTCTGTGGTTCCACCCTATTGTCCTGTCATTCTCCTAGAGGTGACACCTGGGCAAAAAAGGGACCATCAGCTTCTTTCATACAGAAAGGGGACATCTGACCAAGTGAGGCAGCTTTCATCTCTGAATTTGTGCATGCTCCCCAGGCCCCTGGAGATACCCTGGGCTCTGCCCTCTCCAAGCCTGGTGCCCCTTTCTTCCCGGCTCCAACATTCTCCCCAAAGTGTCTCCACTTTCTTGGTTATTTGCTTAAGTTTTTTTTTTTTTTTATTTCTTGTCATTTGTAATCAGAGAATACTTGACATAATATAACACACATTTAATAAGGTATTATTTCAGTGTGAGCACAAAATCTCCAGTTTCCAGTACAATGCAGAATATATAGTCATCTCCAACTAACACTATCCTTGAGTCATCTTCTTCAGTTAAGCACCACATATCAGATTTCTTGCTGACTGACTCAGGAAGTAAAAGTTCTAAGTCATTATATGGTAGCAGTTTTTTTCAAAAAAATTTTGAAATAGCAGGAAATAAAGCAGAACTTTTACCAACACATAGGCTGCAGTAGCAGCCACAAAATGTATAGCGTCCTGTCCTGCCAGTCATTGGCTAGATTGTATTGTCTGGAGGACTCACTTAACTCTGGAAGAAGTTAATGGATGCTTATTGTTCCATGTGGGGGCGGGCAGCACAATTAAGTCCACAGTCTCTAACTCCTCTGAAGTTCAGATGAAACCAACAATTTTGGTTTGGTCTAACATTCAGGGTGTGTTACCAATTAAACTGAAATCACAAGTAAGCACCTCTATTTTCTTCTTCAGGATCTCTATCTTGAAAATTAATTGTATGGTTCTGCTCTCCCTTTCCAACCCTCTTCTGGAAATGTCAATACTTGCACTTCTCTCCCTGAGAGCCTCCATCCAGGCCATAGGTGAGCATCATGGAATTTGTCTTATATTTTTGTGCTAAAAAAAAAAATGGCTTAAGCCTGAGGGCATGTTCAACCTGGGGTCTAGATGAGCATCCAATCTGTAGCTAACCAGCATATCCTTTCATTGACTGTTTATCCCTTCCCTCCAGTTATTTAGTGTTGTTTATCACTTAAATAAATTGTTTATAAGAATTAATAGAACTCTTAGGCCTCCCTTTTTGTGAGGATGTCTTATAAGATCACACCTTCCCTGGTCTAAATGAGAATTTCAAACATCCCTTGGAGGTCTCTTGGTTTAGTTCAATGAATGAATCTACTGACACCTGGGATTTCCCACCTTAAGATGAATGAGTCCTTGGGATTGGAGTTGTGGCTCAGAGGTAAAGTGCTTGCCTAGCATGAGTGAGGCCCTGGGTTTGATCCTCAGCACCACATATAAATAAATAAAGATATTGTGTCCAACTACAACTTAAAAAAAAAAAAAAGACAAATGAGTCCTTGAGTACCACCCTTGCCACCTCATCTTTTCATCTCTAGCAATTATCATCATGCCAGCTATTAGGAAGTTCGATAAATATTTTTCAGTTCAGAATATCTTATCAATCATTCCTAATAAATTTTTGTTCTCAGAGAATAAGAGCTCTCCCCCGCCCCCACCCAGTATTGGGGATTAAACCCAGAAGCATTGTACCACTCAGCTAAACCCTCAACCTTTTTTTTTTTTTTGAGACAGGGTCTCACTAAATTGCCCAGGCTGGCCTCAAATTTGTGATACTCCTACCTCAGCTTCCCCAGAAGTTGGGGTTGCAGATGTGCACTGCAAAGGTGGGCTTAAAACATACTAATATACATTTGTCAAATAAAGAAAAAGTAGCATTCTCTGCAAATATAAAATTCCAAATATAAAGAGTCTTCAAATTGTAGAGACTGAATGAGGAATTAAATAACAGAACAATTTTTTTTAAATACTCTAGGCTGAGCACAATAGCACACACCTGTAATTTCAGCAGTTTAGGAGGCTGAGATAGGAGAAACACGAGTTCAAAACTAGCCTCAGCAATTTAGGGAGGCCCTAAGTAACTCAGCAAGACTCTGTCTCTAAATAAAATATATGAAAGGGCTGGGAATGTGGCTCTGTGGTTAAGTGCCCCTGGGTTCAATCCCTGGTACAAAAAAAAAAAAAAAAACCTCTTAAAACCCCAGGGCTTTGTGCTTACAAGGAAATGAGTAGTCCCAAAAGCCAGCTTCAGAGGAGGGAAATCCCCATAGGCTGGGGATTTCAGTGAGGTCCTCAAGTGAGAGGTGGAACCTACTTTGATTGGGTTGATTGGGTGAGGGTCTGACACACCCAAAGCCAAACACTCTAACAGATACCACCTCAACTCTTGTCAGTTGGAAAATGAGTCAAACCAAAACTATCAATAACGTTACTAGGCTGTCCTGCTCTTGTTTTGGCACTCAGAGCAAAATAACCATGGCAAATGGGATCAAAATATACACCCTAAAGTATGCCACTTTGACACAGAGATTATTTTGAACTGAAGGCAACTGAGAAACAGCACACAGAGGAAGAAATCTATATACCGCCCTTTTCTGCCTAAAACCACTGCATAAATTTCACTTTATAAAGGTGACCCCTTATGCTTACTAGGAAGAGGATGACTCTTATTTGCATAACACACCTTACTAAATAACCCTTATCGGATGTACATTTCCTAGTCACCTTCTCACAGTAACCCATAGGAGCCCAAACTCCTGGTCTGGTTACTTCTCCACAATTTATTGTCCTTTGTTAAAATGATATATAAATCCCTGCTTCTAACCACCTCTTTGGGTTTCTACTTCTCTGTGAAGCCTCTATGCACATAAAAATGTTAATATTATCTTAGTCCATTTGCTGTTGCTGCAACAGAATTCCTGAGATTGGTATTTATAAAGGAAGAAGGTGATTTGGGCTCCTGGATCTGGAATCTGGGAAGTCCAAGAACATGGTACCAGCATCTTATCAGCTTCTGGTGAGAGTTCTGCGCTGCTTCAACTTATAGCAGAAAGTGGAAGGGCAAGCACATGCCTGTGGAAGCTATTCCTGCAAGAATGGTATTAATTCATTCTTTTTTTTAAATATTTATTTATTTGTTTTTTTTAGTTTTCGGCGGACACAACATCTTTGTTTGTATGTGGTGCTGAGGATCGAACCCGGGCTGCACGCATGCAAGGCGAGCGCTACCGCTTGAGCCACATCCCAGCCCTATTAATTCATTCTTGAGAGCTCTGCCCCTCCTGACCCAAACACTTCAACTGGGTGCTCCCCTCCTCAACACTGCCACATTGAGGAATTAAGGTTCCAACACATAAACCTTGGGGGGACACATTCAAACCATGGTAAACATCAATAAACATGCCTTTTTCTCCTGTTAATCCACCACACACACACACACACACACACACACACACTCCTAAGTGCTTGGGATCAAACCCAGGCCTTCACACACAATACCTAAGCACTGTACCACTGATCTATACCCCATCCATGTCAATCTATGAACTTGCCGGCCCCAGAAAACCTAAGAGAAAGTTATTTTTTCCCCCTCTCCTGTATAGCCTCACAGGGAAAAGAAAAAATAAATAAACAACAACAATAATTTTTTTTTTTTGCAATAAAATAGTGTGACTGAGGAGTGACTTAGTGTCTTTGGTGAGGGACCACTATAGGGTTAACTCAGAGTCTCCTTTCAAGAGTCTGTCTGGGAGGATAGGGGAGGACTAATCACATTCTTTCTCTCCACAAACTTTTACCCGTCCTGCTCTGAAAATGACTTTATCTGGAATGTAAGTGGGACAGGATCCAGTGGAATTTTACATATGAAATTTTAATTTTTTAGGGCTGGGGTTTTGGCTTAGTGGTAGAGTACTTGCCTCTCACGTGTGAGGAACTGGGTTCAATCCTCAGCACCACATACAAACAAAGATGTTGTGTCTGCCAATAACTAACTAAATAAATAAATATTTAAAAAAAAAGAAATTTTAATTTTTTTTAAATGTAGAAACAAAAACACTAGAATAGCAAATGTCACTGAAAACTATACTTAAAAATGGCTAATAGTTTAATTTTAATTTATGTGAATTCTACATCAAGAAAAAGAGAAATGAGGGGCTGGGGCTGTAGCTCAGCAGTAGCACACTTGCCTGGCATGTGTGAGAAACTGGGTTCGATTCCCAGCACCACATATGAATAAATAAAATAAAGGTCTATCAACAACTACAAAAAAATTTAAAAAAAAAAGAAAGAAAGGGGCTGGGGATGTGGCTCAAGCGGTAGCGCGCTCGCCTGGCATGCGTGCGGCCCGGGTTCGATCCTCAGCACCACATACAAACAAAGATGTTGTGTCCATCGATAACTAAAAAATAAATATTTAAAAAAAAAAGAAAGAAAGAAAGAAAAAGAATAGTCTTTAAAAAAAAGAGAGAGAAATGAAGGAAGAAACCAATTTGCTATCTCTGGAAATCTTTCCAAAGTCATAAATTTTTTTTGCTTATAAAGGTCTGGACAAAGACTAGAAAGAATTTAGCACCAAGAAGGATCCCTGAACATAAAGTCTTAGTTTTAGGCTCTGCTCTGCTTCCTCTTGGGGAGAGGTTAGCTATGCCTCCCTTTTTTGACATGCTGGGGACTGCACCCACAGCCTTCCACACACTTTGTTATACTCTCAGCCCCACCCCCACCTCCTTTTCTTTTATAAAATAAGAAAATTGAAATACCTGGTCATCAAGATCTCTTGCAGATGTAAATTGTTTGATTTGTAAGCAAAATACATTTATATCCTTATTATTATCTTTCAATGGGGCTTCTTTTATTTTTTGGTACTGGGGATTGTACCCAGGAGCTACAACTGAGATAATCCTAGTTCGTTTATTTATTTATTTGTTTGTTTGTTTGTTTATTTATGGACAGAGTCTTGCTAAATTGCTGAGGGTCTCACCAAATTGCTGAGGCTGGCCTTCATCTTGCAATCCTCGTGCCTTCTGAGTCGCTGGGATTACAGGCATACACCACCATGCCTGCTCAATAGGGCTTTTTTACATTTCATTATTCATGAAGTCTAGAGACTCAGTACTGGGACATAAGTTTGAAAACCCAAGCAAATCATTTTCACTGGGTCTCTCCTTACCTAGGTACTCATTCATTGGAAGGTAGCAACAATTTAACATACTCCAAGACTCAAAGATAAACAAAATCCAATCCTGCCCCTAAACAGGTGTGCAGTCTTCCGATCATTGTGTAACTATTTATATGCAAATGAAGATTGTTAATAGTAATTGAGGATTAGCCCAGGAATCTGAGATAAAGAGGTGAATCCTGAGGTTGGAGAGGCTGGGGGAGACTCACCAGGTCAAGAACACAAATGAAGCCTGGCACAAGGGCAGCTGAGCCCTCCAGCTGGAATCAAGATGATGAATACCTAATAGGCACTATTATTATTCTGACCTTGCAGGTGAGGAACTCATGCTTGACGCTGGTGACACCCGAGTTCCCAGCAAGATTCCTCTTTGTTTGTTTGTTTGTTTTTTGTACCAGGGATTGAACCCAGTGGTGCTTAACCAGTGAGCCACATCCCCAGATCTTTTTTATATTTTATAAATATATAAATATAATATATAAATATAAAATCAGGGTCTGGCTGAGTTGCTTTAGGACCTCGGTAAATTGCTGAAGCTGGCTTGAATTCTCAATCCTCCTGCCAGGCTGCTGGGATTACAGGTATGGGCCACCTTGCCTGGCAAGACTCTTCTTAATGACAAAGAGAAAAGTAATTAGCTTACAGTGGAGAAAACTGGAAGACACAACCTTACCCTGGGATCAAAGTTGAAATCAACAGCTAGAAACAAATTGATGTCATGTGCTTCTTGATACAATGCACTGAGAATTCTGTGGCAGTTCTGCTATCTGAATTCAAACAGAACAAAACACCAGCCAAACTCAAACTGAGCAGTCTCTGCACAATAAATGACCGCACCCCACCACACACAAAAAAGAAAAGAGGAATTGTTCCTGATTAAAGGCAATTAAAAACACATAGCCAGGGGCTGGGGTTGTGGCTCAGTGACCAAGTGCTGCCTAGCATGTGTGAGGCACCGAGTTTGATTCTCAGCACCATATATAAATAAATAAAATAAAGGTCCATTGACAACTAAAAAAAAGAAAAAACATAGCCAGTGAATACCATACAATACAACATCGAGGATTTTGTTTTGTTATAAACTGTGCCTATATATTGCAATAGCTGTAAATATCTGAGTAAGATCTGTAGATTCGATAATATTGTTGCAATAGTAACTTCCTGATTTTGAGGTTGTGTTTCTTTATGGCCTGCCAAAAGCACAGAAAGATTAGAGTTTCTGTGGCTCACCTGAGGAGAAGAAATTCTAGTTTTTATGGCCTGCATTAGGGAGGGAGTTTTGAGCCAAGAGCCATAGATGCAAACCAAAAAATAAATATCATATCACACAGTGACATATTGCATTTAAAAAAAATATATAGTTTTGAGTATATTTTGTTTGCCTGAGGGACCTCCAGCCCTGTACATTTAGTAGCAGCTAGAAATGTAGTATATTACATTGATTAATTTTCATATGTTAAACTAATTTTGCATTCCTGGGCTAAATCCAGGAATTGGTCACGGTACATAAACCTTTTTACATGTTGTTGGATTTGGTCTGCTAATATTTTGTTGAGTTTTACATCTGTATTTATAGGGAGTATGGTCTGTGGTTTTCTTGTGATGTCTTTGTCTAGCTTTGGTATCAGGGTAATACTGGCCTCAGAATTTGCATTATGAAAGAGAGGTCAGGACTTGAATATCGGAGGGTCTGTGGTGGAGATTTGGGACATGAATGTGGTAGGCATGTCTGGGCACAGGGGGGCATGAAAGCACCAAGCACCGAGGTAGACAGAAAGACACCAGGGATTGCATAGGAGATAAGGGTTATGTACAACTGGAACTGAAATGTATGGGTCAGGGAGGTAGGAGACCAGAGAAAGTGAATATTTGGAACTGGAATGTGAAGGTTCACAATGACAAATTCTATAGAATGAGTGTCAGTGATAAAGACACCTAATCTGGAAATTCAGAAGCCCATTGGTGACCTTGGTAAGAATAGTTTTAACAGGGTCTTGGGGTCAGAGGTCAGACGGTAATGACTGGATTGGGGTAATGGTTGGAGAGTGGACTGTGGACTGAGATGCTAAATCAGAGAGGCTTGAGTTATGGAGGAGTTTGGGGAGGGGGCAGTTTTTTTAAATCACTGCATTCAATAGGGACTGTAGGGACTTTGTTTTGTTTTCAAGCTCCTGAATTTGTTAACTGGAAATGAGGTACACACAATTAGCAGTTCATATAAAATTGCTCTAGTAATACATGTTGAGATTAGTATCTCAATTCCCTTAAGCAGGGGATACTCTCCAGACCATGGGAGGAAAAACCCTTGAAACAATATTTGCACTTGACCTTATTCCTTGAATTGAATGTATCAACATGGCACTTGTGAATGGATGTGAAAATTCAGGAGCTGTCGTTGGTCGTGGATTAAGTAGTATGGGAGAAATGAGTGTGCAGAGAGAACAAAGTACTGAGGATAGGCTATATTCTAAATATCTTCCAAAATAATCTTCATGTGAAATCTGAAGGATAGCTGATGCGTTGTTTTATGCAGTTGACATTACATGTAATATTTATTTATCTGTGCAGTGCTGGAAATCAAACCCAGGTCCTTACCCATGCTAGATAAGCACTCTATCCCAGCCCCCATTACATGTGATTTAAAGAAATTCCCTAAATTTATCATATTTTCAAGCTGAAATTATTTACTCAGCTATTACCTGGGAATGGGTTTATTGGTGATAAATTGGAGTTTAGGTACTTTCTTTTCAGAACTGCACTTAAATTTCAGAAACTCCACTCCCAACCACCTTAAGCTCTTTCTCATTTCTCACATCCATGTTGTGCCAGTCCAGTTGGCTCAGGATCCCCCACATCTGCCCCTTCATTCCTGTCTTGCTAATGTTCTCCTTAGATCAGCCCTTATAACTTGGATGGTTCTAGTGGCTTCTTCACAGCATGCTCCTTCTTCCAGATCTTCCTGCATCAAACCCCTTGAGCTGCCAGACAAAGTGGCACACTCCTTTAGTTCCAGCAGCTCAGGAGAATGAGACAGGAGAATCCAGAGATCAAAGCCAACCTCAGCAAAAGCGAGGGGCTAAGCAATTCAGTGAGACCCTGTCTCTAAATAAAATTCAAAATTGGGCTGGAGATGTGGCTCAGTGGTTAAGTGCCCCTGGGATCAATTCCCATTACTAAAAAGGAAAACAAAACAAACAAACAGATACCCAGGCTTGGTGTACTCTACCCTTTCTATATGCCCCTTGAGTTTTCTTCCTGCATTTCCTTCTTCCTTTCCACCACCCAGCTCAAATCCTTTCTCTTTCCACAGCCTATTGCCAAATGCCACAGTGGGAAATGTTATCCTCCCCTGTATTCCTATGATTTTTGCAACCAGCGCATTTGTCAGAGTTTATCTTATATTATAATATCTTCTATATACTTACTAGACTGGATTGTGAGCTCTTGGAGGGTAGAGACCAAATCTTATTTATCTTTACAACATTTGGCAATGTATCTTGCCCATGCTAAGCATGCAATTCATTTTTATTAATGAGTTGGGAAACAGAATTTCTTTTAGCCATTCTGCCCAACTACGGTGGTACCACTTATAGACCTTATGGATCCTCAGAGGATCCCTGAGCCTGGCCCAACTAGACCTCCTTCCATTCAGCTCATCTCCAAGGGGAGAGTAGCCTGCCAGGTCAAGGAGACAGGGCTACTGAGAGCTTGTGCTCTCTATTACTGTAGACACTAGTTAGATGTGGATGTTTAAATTCTAATTTTAATTAGTTAAATTTAAATTTAACAACAATACTAGCCACACTTAAAGTTCTCAGCCATATGTGGCCAATGTCTAGCATTTTGGATAATGCAGGTATAGAATATTTCCATCATCACAGAACATTGTATTTCAGAAAATGTACCAGCATGGATCCCATTTCTATTACTTTTGTGCCCCCTTCTCTGGGTCCTTCCTCCCAGAGCAAACTGCACAGGTGTGCATACCCCAGGCCCAAAATGTGGCCAAAGGGCAGCTGGGTTTTTCTTGGTAGAACAAGGGTTAAACATATGGGCTGTGTGGACCTGGGTGCATGCAAAGCCCTTCATAGTGCCTGAAAATTCCATAGTCTGAAGAATGCAGGGCCACCAAGGGACTGAGGAATTGGGTCCAGGGTCTAGCTCTCCAGCACAGCCACATTTAAATGCAAAGCTCTGGCTTTTTAAGTACTTATGAGATATATCTGTTAAGCTTTCTGTTACTATAACAAAATAACTAAGATAACCAACTTAAAAAAGAGGAAAGATTTATTTTGACTTGTTATTTTGGAGATTTCAGTCCCACCATGGTCAATGGCCCTGTTGCTTTTGGGCCAGTGACAAGGTAGTACATCAAGATGGGCACATGAGGGCTGGGGATGTGGCTCAAGCGGTAGCGCGCTCGCCTGGCATGCGTGCGGCCCGGGTTCGATCCTCAGCACCACATATAAACAAAGATGTTGTGTCCGCCGAGAACTAAAAAATAAATATTAAAAATTCTCTCTCTCTCCCTCCCTCTCTCACTCTATCTTTAAAAAAAAAAAAAAAAAAAAAGATGGGCACACGAAGCAGAAGAAACTGCTTACATCATGGGAGTCAGGAAGCAAAGAGAGAGAATAGGGGCAAAGGTCCCAATGTCTCCTAGGCCCCACCTCCTAAGGGTTCCACCACCTCTCAATAGCACCATACCAACACACAGCCCTTTGGGGAGCATTCAGGATTAAAACTATAGCATATGGGAAGATATATTTTATTTCACAGTTCATTGGCTTGATCTGTAACTTTTAAATATTTGGGCATATGGTATGTGGACTTCAATTTGTCCTTCTGTCCTGAGGTCATATTGTTAAGCATGAGTGCTGCCTAGCCTGAGAAAGAAAGAATAACAATAGTTCTCTACTAGAAAGCAGCCCACCTTCTTGCTGAGCAACCTGGATACACTTGCACTTGTGGTATGTCAAACACTCCTTTTCTTTTCACAATGCGTTGCCTTCAGTTCCTGCAATCAGCCATGAGCCGTTCTTCAAGAGAACACTTTCCCTGATCTCTTTCCCTTTCCTGGTTTTTGCCTCTAGTTTTCCCTTCCAAACCCCAGACTCCAACACAATGGTCATGGGAGAGCCCTTGACACTGTGGTCCCTAGTTTCATCCTAGGAAAAAGAGCTGATCTTTAGTCAGGCCTAGACATTCAAATCCACCTTCAGCATCCACAAGCAGAAAACAAATATTTCTCTTGCTAAAATTGTTTACCTGTGATGTTCTGAATGTGATGTGAAAAGATTTAGAGTAGAAGATAAGATGTGGGGGGGTCACAAGACAGAAAACCCTTTTCACGTTTGGTTACTCAAACTTGAAAACTTCTTTTTAAAACCATTATGCCACTGATACTTCATAAGAACTTGGAGAATAAAAAAAATTTTTTTTGAAATACAGAGGTTGCAAACTTTTAAGTTGGTTTCATCTGCATTTATTGAAAGTCTTTTGGAATAATATTTATCTCTTTTTGACAAAATAAAAGATATTTTAAAGAAATCTATATTGGTGACTTGAGTGAGGTGGTGAACACTTCTCAACCTGCCTACTTGGGGGCTGAGGCAGGAGGATCACAAGTTCCATGCCAGCCTGGGCAACTTTGCAAGACCTTGTCTCAAAAAAAAAATAAAAGTGCTGGGAATGAAGCTCAGTGGTAGAGCACCCCTGGTTCTAATCCCCAATATTGGGGGGGGGGGGGAAGGAGAGTAGGAGGAGAAAGAGAAGGAAGGGTGGGCGAGGTAGAGGAGGAGAAAGAGAAAGAGGAAGAAGAAGAAATCATTTTGTTAGGATTTCCCCCCTACCTTTTATAAACTATGGTATGAGCCATTCAGTGTAATTAAGCCCGAAAGGGTTAATTAAGAAAGCTGAAAGCAGGCAATGATCTCATCTACCACACAGTAAGAGGGGCAGAACTGCAGCACTCTCAGGATCGCCCTGGGGATGGGGATGGGGGTGGGGATGGGGAGCAGGCTGGGGACTAGAAATTCTTTCACCTGGCTATCTGTGTGTGGACCCAAACCTTCTAACAGATCACTCTCCAGTCCAAAATGGTCAGATGAGTAAGTGGCCTGCAGCAGGTAATTAAGAGAGAGCTCAGAACCAAAGGAGTCAGACTGTGGGGGAAGATAAGAACAAGGAATGTCCTGGGGGCGTGGCTTAGTGGTAGAGGGTGTGCTAAGCAGGGAGTCCCTGGGGTCTGTTCCTATCCCAGAAAGAGAGAAAATATACAGAATGTCCAAGGAGAGCCTAGGAAAACAAGTTCTGGATCAATTTGGAAGGCTTTAGGAATTGACTAAAGCTGAACCTTACATTCTATTAAGAGAAAGTTTACCAGAGGGATCCTTTGAAATGTCTTGGAATGGAATACCTTAGAGGGAACAACAAAGTTTGAAAGAAGGTTGAGGTTTGTGTCACAAAACATAGGACAGACCTAAACAGAAACGCCTGGTTTAGATAAACCAAGAATAAAATAAGATTAAATGATTTGAAAGAGCTGATAATTAGAAGTTTTAAAACTTCTAAAACGTTTTAAAAACTAGCATTTATATAGTTTAAAACTCTTGAACTCAGTTCATTTGCTAGTGTGCAGGCTCAAAGCAGTGAAGTATTGAAGCCAGAATTAGACAGGCAGTCGGTATTGATGGGTAGGTAAAGTCAGGTCTGATCAAGGAGGCCAATTTTGAGTGAGTCCAGGAAGTTGGAGACTGTCCCCTGAGGGATTGAAACGTTAATTCCTTCAGAGCCCTTCCTCCACCCTTATCAAGAACCTGCCCCTGTAACCAAGGTAACCTATCCCAGTAATTGCTCCTCCCTACAGGGAGCCTTGAGGTTGTAAATGTGTCCTTGGCTGCTGCATCCTGCCCTTCCCCCTTCAGCCCACCTGTTTTCCACCTTTTGACCATCCCACTGAACATTTCTGGGCCTAGTCACGGACCCTGGAAGGAGAAAGATTAGGGGGAAAAGGCAGGAGAGCAAAGGAAGCCTAGGATTTATGAAAAGGGCAAAACACCTCGGTTTCTGGGATACCAGGATACCAGCTATGGCCCCTTTCTCCCAAGTCTATGTTACCCCTTTTAAAATAAACCTGCTTTATATGCTTGCCTTGGCATGCATCTCTAATGTTCAAACTTCAACCTGTGAGGAAGCAGGACTCATCACCCATAACCGGAGGTATCAGAGTTACATATTTGCATTTAAAGATAACTAATATTTTTCTCCTTAAAAATACTTTAACTTTTCTTTGTCATTATCCTTGATATTGTATGACTTTCCTAAATATTAAAAAGGAGGGGCTGGGGCTGGGGCTCAGTGGCAGAGCGCTTGCCTCGCATGTGTGAGGCACTGGGTTCGATTCTCAGCACCACATATAAATAAATGAATAAAATAAAGGTTCATCAACATCTAAAAAATATTTAAAAAAAAATATTAAAAAGGAGCTTATTTCTTTTTTTGTAGTAGCAAATACCTATGTAAAACCCTCTTTAGGAAGAGTTGTCTTTTGTTGTCTTAGTTTACACTCCCAAAACTTTCCTTGCCCAAATGGGAGTGCCTGCTACGCTATTCAAAGGTACCTAAGACCGTTTGGTAGAGGCAAACAGCGTCTTTAGGGCATGCCAAAACCTCCCAGGTGTGTCATCAGGGTTGCTTTGACACTGTATTTTTGCAAATCGGAACTTGTATATTTCCAGAATTAACAATATTATTATTCTGATTCTTTCTCAGCTTCATGGAGAGGTGAAATAATCTCCTCCAAAACTCCAACAAAATTCCACAGGAACAGATCTATAGATTAGTTTTTGTTCAGAAACAAATATACCATCAGAGAGTGATTTCTGTTTGGTTGTGTTGATATGGCATTTACAGAAAAAGTCTTCAAATATAGCCAGACACTTGTAAAATCTGCCTTCTCCTCCCCCTCCCCCCCTTAGTCCTCTCTCTCCTCCCTCTCCTCCTCCTCCTCCTTCTTCTTTAAAAGGAATCAGGATTTTGCTATGTTGCTCAGGCTGGCCCTGAATTACTGGACTCAAGTGGTCCTCCTTCCTCAGCCTCCAGAGTAGCAGGAACAGTTGGAAGTGTGCCACCATGCCTGCCTACAATCTGCTCCAGGAAGGGAGTAGAACCAATTCTGAAAATGTCCAGGGGCCTACCATGTGGACTACGTTTGTGAGGTTTCACATTTCTAAATATTTGGATTCCTTTTAGTTCTTTGGTCAGATCCATTTTGCATCAGATTCTTAGGCTATGTAAAGGAATGACTCGAAGGAAACAGAATGGGACCAAAAAAAAAAAAAAAAAAACAA
>NW_026000026.1:85407030-85416324 GCF_001458135.2 Marmota marmota marmota
TTTTTTTTTTTTTTTTTTTTTTTTTTTTTTTTTTTTTTAAATTTATTTATTTATTTATTTATTTTAGTTTTCGGCGGACACAACATCTTTGTTTGTATGTGGTGCTGAGGATCGAACCTGGGCCGCACGCATACCAGGCGAGCGTGCTACCGCTTGAGCCACATCCCCAGCCCCGAGAGTTTTTAATATTTATTTTTTTTTTAGTTTTCGGCGGACACAACATCTTTGTTTGTATGTGGTGCTGAGGATTGAACCCCGGCCACACGCATGCCAGGTGAGTGCGCGACAGCTTGAGCCACATCCCCAGCCCCAAATCTGATATTTCTTACTGGATGCCCAATCAAGGGAATATGGAAAACTCCCAGACTTCCAGAGAACATGTAATTTCATAATTCCGAGTCTTTTTACAGACATCTTCAGTCTTACCATGGATTTGATGGCCACCAAATAGCCCTCCAACATTTTCTTCCTTTATGTTACTCAGATTCTGCCTTTGATGTTTGAAACTGATTTTTCACTAGTGCAATACAATATGAATATCTTCTTGACCTAATTTTCTTTTTTTTTGAACCCAGGGGTACTCTACCACTGAGCTACATCTCAAGGCCCTTCTTATTTTTATTTATTTATTTATTGGCCTCATCTTCCTCTAATGTTTTAAAAAATTTATTCTAATTAATTAACATGACAGTAGAATGCATTTTCACACATTATATACAAATGGAGCACAACTAATCATTCTTCTGTCTGTACGTGGTGCAGAGTCACACACATATATAGGGTAATAATGTCCATCTCATTCCACTGTCCTTCCCACCTCCACACCCATTCCCCTCCCCTCTTCTCTCCCAATACAAAATTCCTTCATCCCCCCCGACCCCCCCATATGGATCAGCATCCACTTATCAGAGAAAATATTTGGCCTTTGGTTTTTGGGGATTGGCTTATTTTTTTTAGCATGATATTCTCCAACTCCATCCATGTGCCTGCAAATGCCATATTTTCATTCTTCTTTAAGGCAGAATAATATTCCATTGTGTATTTATACCACATTTTCTTTATCCATTCATCTGTTGAAGGGCGTCTAGGTTAGTTCCATAGTTTAGCTATTGTGAATTGAGCTGCTATAAACATCAATGTGGCTGTGTCACTGTAGTATGAGGATTTTAAGTCCTTTGGGTATAAATTGAGGAGTGAGATAGGATAGCTAGGTCAAATGATGGTTCTATTCCAAGTTTCCTGAGGAATTTCCATATTGTTTTCCATAGTGGTTGCACCAATTTGCAGACTCACCAGCAATATGAGTGTACCTTTTTCCCCACATCCTCAGCAGCAATTATTGTTGCTGGTATTGTTGATAATTGTCATTCTGACTGGAGTGAGATGAAATCTTAGAGTAGTTTTGATCCACTTTGAGTTGATTTTTGTGCAGGGTGAGAAATAGAGGTTTAATTTTGTTTTGCTACATACGAGTTTTCCCAGCACCATTTGTTGAATACGCTATCTTTTCTCCAATGTATGTTGTTGGCACCTTTGTCTAGTATAAGATAACTGTATTTATATGGGTTTGTGTCTGTGTTTCTATTCTGTACCATTGGTCTACATGTCTGTTTTGGTGCCAGTACTATGCCATTTTTGTTACTATGGCTCTGTAGTATAGTTTAAGGGCTGGTATTGTGATGCCTCCTGTTTTACTCTTCTTGCTAAGGATTGCTTTGGATATTTGGGGTCTCTTATTTTTACAAATGAATTTCATGATTGCTTTTTCTAATTCTATGAAGAATGTAATTGGTATTTCAATAGGAATTGCATTAAATCTGTATAATACTTTTTATATGGTCATTTTGACAATGTTAATTCTGCCTACCCAAGAGCATGGGAGATCTTCTGAGGTCTTTTTCAATTTCTGTAGTTTTCACTGTAGAGGTCTTTCACACCCCCCCCCCTTTTTTGTGGGGTGGGGGGAGAGAGATGGTATGGAAATTGAACTCAGGGGCACTGGACCACTAAGCCACATCCCCAACCCTATTTTGTATTTTATTTAGAGACAGGGTCTCACTGAGTTGCTTAGCACCTCGCTTTTGCTGAGGCTGGGTTTGAACTCATTTCGATCCTCCTGCCTCAGCCTTCTGAGCTGCTGGGATTACAGGCTTGTGTCACGGAGCCCAGCTTTCACTTCTTGTTATATAAGCCTCGAAGCTATATTCAGAAGGTGAAATGGACCATTATTATAGTCTCACTAAATTGCATGGGCTGACCATTCCTAAGCATTTTATTTTCATGTTTTTTTGAGGCTATTGTGAATAGAGTGGTTTTCCCAATTTCTCTTGTAATGGATTCATCACTGATGTATAAAAATGCATTTGATTTATGGAAATTGATTTTATAGCCTGTTACTTTGTTGAATTCATTAATTAGTTCTGGAAGTTTTCTGGTGGAACTTTTTGGACCTTTTAAATAAAGAATCATGTTGTCAGCAAATAGGGATAGTTCTTCTTTTCCTATTTGTATCCCTTTAAATTTTTTTGTCTAATTGCTCTGGCTAGGTTTTCAAGGACTGTGTTTAATAGAAGTGATGAAAGAGGACATCTCTGTGTTGTTCCAGTTTTTAGAGGGAATGCATTCAATTTTTCTCCGTTTAAAATGATATTGGCCTTGGACTTAGCATACATAGCTTTTACAAAGAGGCATATTCCTACTATCCCTAGTTTTTCTAGTGTTTTGAACATGAAGAGATGCTGTATTTTGTCAAATACTTTTTCTGTTTCTATTGAGATGATCATATGATTCTTATCTATAAGTCTATTGATGTGATAAATTATGCTTATTGATTTCTGTATATCAAACCAAATTTGCATTCCTGGGATGAAGCCTATGTGATTTTGATCGTGATGCACTATTTTTAAAAATATGTTTTTGTATGCAATTTTCCAGAATCTTATTGAGAATTTTTGCATCTATGTTCATCAGAAATATTAGTCTGAAGTTTTCCTTCCTTGATGTGTCTTTGTCTGGTTTTGGTATCAGGGTAATATTAACCTTATAAAATGAGTTTGGAAGGGTTTCCTCATTTTCTATTTCATGGACTAATTTGAGGAGTATTGGTGTTAATTCTTCTTTGAAGGCCTTGTAGAACTCTGCTGAGAATGCATCTGGCTTTGAAACCCTTATTATTTTGTCTTGAGATAGTCTTGTAAAGTTATGCCAGATTCATGGGACCCCAATAGACCTCCAGGAGCCGAATCCGATGCAATCACACAAAAGTCTTTATTGCAAGCTAGAGCCTGGACTCACAACCATTCCTGATGCAGTCCCAGGGAGTGAGTCCTGGTCCTTTGTTCAGTGAGATTTTATAGGTTTTGGGGGGATACTCTATGGTCACTACATCACACAGCAAATCATTCCATACCGCGGGAAAATCAAACAACAACTCTTAACATTGATTAGCACATTCAATGGCAGGAACAAGTTGGGTAGGGGTGATTGGTTAGTACAAGAAGGGGATTCTTTTGAACTGATTGGTTTAGGCCACGAGTGGTGTACATGCTAAACTACATGGTTTCCCAACATGTTATCAACCACCATAAACTACTGGGGGGTCATCTGGCATCCCAGGTATTTTCCCTGTCTCATACTGATTGGAGGTTGCTAGGGGGGTTGCTATGGGTCCTCACCTAGCCTAACTGAGTCAGGGACACCTGGAGCTGCAGACCTCTCCGGTTATTTACAAACAGCAGGGTGGGTATGTGTTAGGAGTGCTCTGTGGGTTTTTCCAAGGACAAGGGTCACGCTCCTTTCCTTGGACAGGCCCCTTTCCTCTGAGGTAGAGGCTGGTTTCTCAAAAATGGAGTCACATTAGTTTCTCAGTAATGGAAAGTTTGGTCCTTGTCCCTGATGCCAGTCCAATAATGAGGACATAGTTTTGGGAAAAAGGAAAAAGAAGGTTTATTGTTTTGCTAGCAAAGAAAAACCACAGAGGATGCCTATCTGAAAGGCTGTGATTCTGTCCATCATCAGGAAAAGGGAGGTTTTAAAGAGGTGATTCAGAGAAAATGAGTTCAGAAAGGAGAGTTCTGGAAGGAGAAGATCAGGGAAGATAAGGTCAAGGAGAAGAATGTTGGGGGAAAAAAATACATAATTTTCAAATCCACAAGGGAAATAGTTAAAGCATCAAGTGAACCCCTGCGGTAAGCAGGAACCAAGGAAATTTAAAGGAACTATTCAAAGGCTATTCCAGGTGTGCCCTTACAGGAAGTCCCAGGTCACCCTGATGGTGTGTTAGAATTCACTTGTTAATTTGGGAGATATACAACTTCCTAGTTCCTCTGGCAGACATGGTGGAGCACTGATAATTCAAGGTAATCTTATTCCCTGCCCCCAGGTTAGGGAGGAGGAAAGGGAAATGAAGAAAAGGAAAGCATGTACCTTTTAAAAATAAGCTTCAGAGATATATTCAGAAGGTGAAATGGACCATTATTATAGTCTCACTGAGTTGCATGGGCTGACCTTGAACTTGTGATCTTCTTGCCTCAGCCTCTCAAATAGCTGGGATTATAGGGGTGCACCACCATACCCAGTTGACCATATTTTAAAAGTGTGCATCTCAAACCAAAAGCCAACATTATATTTATTGTTATGATGAAATATCATAAATATTCTTATTAAGGTCAGCAGTATGACATGGGTGATCTCTATGATCATTTACCACAGGAGTCAATGGTTTTGTTTTTTATTTTTGGTTTTTGGAGAAGGTGTCAGGGAACAACATTTATGTCATCAAAACCCTGTGAACACAAGTGTGGGCAAGTGAGTGGAGTGGCCAGTAAAATGGTCACATCAAGACAAGGGGAACTTTTTACAAAGCCCAAGGCGCTGCAGCAGGGAAACTAGTTAATGTGTCTGAACAGTCTTGACAAATATTCCTGTGATCACCTTAGTAGTTCATTTCTGGGGTTTCAGCCTAAGAAAACAGTCAGGGCTGAGAAAATCCATTCATATACACAGGGAAGACATTTGCACATGACCTCAGCAGACCACAAGCAGTCTTTTTTTTTTTTTTAGAGAGAGAGAGAGAGAGAGAATATTTTAGTCTTTATTTTTTAGTTTTTGGCGGACACAACATCTTTCTTTGTATGTGGTGCTGAGGATCGAACCCGGGCCTCACCGTGTAGTGTTTTTTGAAATACTACACGGTGAGGCCCTTGAACTCAGAATCAGAAGATAATGTGGTAGAGAAAACCACTCTGGATGGGGAGATGGACCCTAGTATCAGAGGTAACTGGGAGTTCTGGGCAAGGGATGAACAAGGGGAAGTTTCCTCTGGTGGAGAGAGGTTAGTAAGCTGGAGGGCTCACAATGTCTGGTCATCTCGAATTTGCTTATTTTTCTACAAATGATTAAACTCTAGTTTCTGAAGAATTTCAGTGAAGATCTGTAACACACAAAAAAACTTAAATAAAGATGGTGGTGTCTTGAGTTTGTACTCATGTTGGTGGTAAAAAGATGATGGGGACAGGGACTGGGATTGTAACTCAGTGGTAGAGTGCTTGCCTAGCATATGTAAGGCACTGGGTTTGATCCTCAGCACCACAAAAAATAATAAATAAATAAATAAATAAGTATGTCATATTTATCTACAACTAAAATAAATAAATAAAGGTGAGGGGACAAACAGAAACACACAAGTACTGCATGCTATAGAGAGGTGTTGGGGCTGAAGGGGTGGGAAGCCTCCAAAAAAATTTAAACACCATAGCTTCTAGGAGTTGTCCCAACTACTGAGAGAGTGCTGACTTGATACACAAGAAACTTCCTGTGTTGGAAAAAGGGTAGCTGGACTTGGTAGGACCCACCTTGTGATCCCAACTATTGGGGAGGCTGAGGCAGGAGGATTGTAAATTCAAGGCCAGTCTCAGCAACTCAGCGAAACCCTGTCTCAAAATAAAATTTTAAAAGCCGGTGGTGGTGGGGGGAGTACAGGGGGTGTGAAGCTAAGTGGTTGAGTGTCTGCTTAGTATGTATAAGACACTGGTTTAATCCCCCAGTACTGCCTTCCCAACATGCCGGGTTTCTGTTTGCAACTTAAATGCTCAGGAGTCACTCCAGGGAACTGGGCTGACTGGGCTGCGCAAAATAACCACACAAGAGACACAAATACCTTTTTTCTTTGGGGTCACTGTGACGGCTCCTCTGACCTTAAGGGTCCACAGAAAGAAAGAGAGAAAGAGCACACGCTGACCCCTTTTATTGAGGAGAAGCTATTCAAGTGAGGTAAGGAGTCAGGTATCAGGGGGCTGAGTCTATCTTCATGATGTCCACTGTCAGCAGGTTGACTGACACCTGGGTAGGCCACACCCAAGGGCACAGTAAGAGAAGGGGACACACACAAGGCATTTCCATGGAAGATTCTATCCTAAACAGGGCAAGGGGTTATATTACAAAGGAACAGGTGAGCATAGCCCCACCCATAGGGCTGTAGCAAGACACACCCGGGCACGAAGACAGTCACTCGAACCCTAGAGGAGCAGGGCAGTCTAGCAGTGTGGGTGCCTGATGCCACATCGCCCAGCAGGGGGGTTAAATCAGTCAGGAAAGGTTGGTCTCCCACACCAACAAAAAAGGATAGTCCAGAAGGCAAGGGAATTTGGGGGCATTCTGATTACATATGTGCAAGGATAATTGGTATAACATTGTTTTTTTTTTTTTTTTTTTTAGAATTTTAGTATTTATTTTTTAGTTTTCGGCAGACACAACATCTTTGTTTGGATGTGGTGCTGAGGATCGAACCCAGGCCGCACACATGCCAGGCGAGCGCGCTACCGCTTGAGCCACATCCCCAGCCCGGTATAACATTGTTAATATGCAGATATATCTACCTTCAGAACAACCTAAAACTCCAGAGACCAGTTCAGAATTCTCTCTTTTTATAGATGGTGTCTCATGGTCTTGAATTCATTAGCTCAAATGATCCTTCTGCCTCAGCCTCCTAGGTAGCTGGGACTATAGGGGTGTGCCACCACAACTGGCTCCACCAATTTATATTCTCAAAGTCATTGTTTACTCCAGGTTGGGGAGACAGAGAGAGCTGTCTAGCCCCAGCTCTGAACTCTTCTGGCCCATATACTTTCTCCTGCTTCGAACTCTGAATTGGCCATGAGGGGGCCGTGGGAACATCTTTTCCTTGTATCCAAGTTCCATCTACATTCTTGTTCAGCCTTTGGTTATGGACCATTCTTGGGAGAAGGGACTAGGGAAAGGGCCCATGTAAGTCCAGGCAATTTGGGCAGGGAATTTCATGGTACCAGAGCACAGAGGAAAGGAGAATTGGACTGTAAGCCCTCAGAGATGCTCTGCCTTTGGGATAGGGTATGGTCTAGAGGGAGAGGTCTGGCTCAAGTAGTGAATCAAATCCAAAACAGTTTTTTGAACATGACACTAGCCTTATTCATCTTGTGATTTCAGAAATCTTGTTAAGATACAAGGATGTTTGAGGACATGTATACTGAAGAAAAGTCTGAGGAAAAAAAAAATCAAAACGATGATGCAGACGTCAATGAAGAAAAAGGAGTTATGAGTACGTAGTTCAATGGTAGAGTGCTTGCTTTGCATATGCAAGGACCTGAATTTGATCCCCAGTTACATCACATCATCATCATCATCATCATCATCATCATCATCATGATAAAGTTTTAGAAAGGAGACAATTAGGTAGTATATAAGAGTATCCCCCTCCCAACACAAACTACTAATATGTCTTGTTGTTGTTGTTGTTTTTGATACTGGGGATTAAACTCAGGGGCAATAAACCACTGAGCCACCTCTCCACAACTATTTTGTATTTTATTTAGACACAAGATCTCACTGAGTTTCTTGGCACCTTGCTTTTGCTGAGGCTGGGTTTGAACTCGCGATCCTCCTGTCTCAGTCTCCAGAGCTGCTGGGATTCCCAGCCTAATATGTGTTTTAGCATAAAGCCATCTATCTGTTCAGGCCTTCTCAGGTTGCAGGTGAGAATTACCATAGATCTTGGGACACATCTGATTAAAAGCCAGAATTTATTGAATGCTCTCTATTCTCTACACCTTGGTCTTAAACAGATTGTTTCTTTTAATTCTCATAACTGCCTAATGAGGTTGGTACTGTAATGCCAGATTCGTGGGACCCCAATAGACCTCTAGGAGCTGAATCTGATGCAATCACACAGGAATCTTTATTGTAAGCTGGAGCCTGGACTCACTCCTCGGGACAGCTGCTTTGGAAACGGTTGAGTCCAGGCTCCAGCTTGCAATAAAGACTCTTGTGTGATTGCATCGGATCAGGCTCCTGGAGATCTATTGGGGTCCCACGAATCTGGCATTACCGTACTATCATGACCCTTACAGAGGAAGCAGAGGCTTCAGAAAGTAATATAACTGGGATGTGAGCCCAGGCAGACCCACACCAGAATCTCATTCCTAACCACTAAATAGTAATTTCCTAGTTGGCTGGAAAATTCATTTAAAAAAAAAAAAAAACTTAAAAACCGAGTATTTGGGTAAAAGTGGCTCCCATTTTCCTAACTTGGTTTGGTAATGTGATACAGGAATCTGTG
Source organism: Marmota marmota marmota (assembly GCF_001458135.2). Taxonomy (NCBI): domain Eukaryota; kingdom Metazoa; phylum Chordata; class Mammalia; order Rodentia; family Sciuridae; genus Marmota; species Marmota marmota. Next base: position 85,415,621 of record NW_026000026.1, read on the forward strand.
TCCTTTTTACTGGGAAACTTCATGTGCATCATCGAGTCTAACCATGTTCTTAGCTGTATCTCTCTCCCAGCAGGCCAGTGCAGTGTAAAGAGAATAAACTTTAGGGACAGAGAAGCTAAAATTTAGCTTGCACCTGGGAGTCTGGCTGGTGATTGAGCCTGTTAAAGCAAGAAGAAGGCCATTAGCCTGTGGTGTCTCTGAATGGGGAGTGCTCATATAAGCAAGATGGAACTCAATTTGGAAATGTTTTTTGTAACTGGTAAAAAAAACAAGAGCAGGTCTGTAATCCCAACAGCTCTGGAGAATGAGGCAGGAGAATTGCAAGTTCAAAGCCAGACTCAGAAACTTGGGGAGGCCCTAATCAACTTAGTGAGACCCACTCTCAAAATAAAAAAATAAAAAAGGGCTGGGGAGGTGACTCAGTTCAGTGGTTAAGCACCCTTGGGTTCAATCCCTGGCACCAAAAACAAACAAAACAAAACAAAAACAACAAAAGCAAAAATAAGTCTCAATCACAAGCAGCCAACCAGCTGACTGGTGATACAGTTTGGGATCTCCAATCAAATGATGCCATAATAAGGCAACTGCCTAGCTGTAGCCATGAGGTCATTTCTTCACCTTGCTTTGGTGTTTGCTGCTGCTGCTCTGCTAGAGCAGAGCAAAACTCTCTGAACCTCTTCCTTTTTTTTTTTTTTTTTTTTTTT
>NW_026000026.1:85416347-85426682 GCF_001458135.2 Marmota marmota marmota
TTTTTTTTTTTTTTTTTTTTTGGGTGGGGTGTGGTGGGTAGCAGAGATAGTAGCCTTTGGCACTTAACCACTGAGCCATTCCCCAACACACCCCCTTTTTAAGTTTCATTTTGAGATAGGCTCTCAATAAGTTGTTTAGGTCTTACCAAGTTGCTGAGGCTAGCTTTGAACTTATGATCCTCCTGCCTCAGCCTCCTGAGCCGCTAGGATTACAGGTGTGCCCAACAATGCCCAGCCCTCTTCTGGTTTTTGAGCTGCCTGATTCATGAATCTTTCTTTGGTCAAATAAACTCTGTTAAATTTAACTTGTTTAAAGTTTTTCTTTTTCTATTTTTTTGTGGCACTGGGGATAGAACCCAAGGCCTTGTGCATGATAGACAAGTGCTTTTCCACTGAGCTGCATCCCCAGCTCTTTTTAGTTTTTATTTTTAGACAGGATTGCACTAAATTGCCTAGACTGGCCTTAAACCTGTGATCCCCCTGCCTCAGACTCCCAGGAATTTGGGGTTACAAATATGTGCCACCTTGCCTGGCTTAGTTTTTGTTTTAACAAGTCTAAAAGGTTGTCCAACTGGAAATCCAGGCCTGGTGTCTGACCATACCAGAATGGATATTGTTCTTCCTTGCTTGGCGATATATTTTCCGAATTGCCAAGAGCATGAGAGGGTCCATGTTATTTTGGGCAGCACAAGCAATGGCATGGTGACAATAGATTGGAGCAGAGGATTTCTTTATTATCCCAATTTCAGTTTGGACATCATGGCAGCTCCTTCCCTCCTAAATGTGGCTGTCCCCAAGCGGGGAGTGAGAGGTGCAGGGTGTAGACCTCTGAGCTGTGGCTCCAGCAGTGAGATATGAGCAAGCAGGACTGACTGCCGCTTGGAATGAAGATGCTCTTTACAGGATTTCCGTCCTATCAGGAAGGGTCTCAGGGGACAGACACTGAGCTTGCTGATAATCTGAGAATGTACAACTGGGAGCAGAACACCTCAGTTATTGTTTGGAGAGAATTTACATGTTGCTCTGAAATTCTGTGTCTTCACATTGGACATTGTGGATGACTTTAAAGATCATCTCATTAAAGATGTACCCAATCTTTAAATCTCCTTGAAGAGTCATTCCGCCTGTTTCAACAGCTCTGAAAACAAGGATTTGCCAATTTTTTGAAGTAACTGTGTTTAGAAACCATGAACATGGTATATTGAAAATTAGCTTAAATTGTACTCCCTATAAAGTTCACCCTTTATTAGGTTAGGTTAGGTTCTACATGCCAAAACAACATAGGCTAAGTCTAATCTATCTTTTACAAATCATCCTTCAAAAATTTAAAGGTGGCCAGCCTAAAATGAGACATTCTTTCAAAGCTCAATATGTTCAGGTTAGTTTGTGTCTTGATTTCTCTCCATAAACCCCTTGCAGTTGTCTTTTTTTCTTGTAAGATGCAACAATCAGAATTGAATGTTCTGCCTTTAGACACAGGGAGAGTGCATATCATTTATGTCTTTCTATTAATGCAGAACAAGATCATATTGGCTATTTTTTTTTTTTTTTTTTTTTTTTAGAAAACCTCACAATGGGTGTGGACTGATAGAACTGGCTATGTTCCTGAAATCCCTTTCACATGAGGTATTGCTAAATTCTGTTCCTACTTTGCTCAAGGCAGCTGCTGGACTACCCTTCGAGGCATGTTTTAGCAACAGAAGGAATAGTCTGTTCAATATTATTAAATCCACGTTTCCAGATTCAAGACAATCTAATGTTTTCAGCCACAAGTTGTATCTTTTCATAAAGGAATGATTAGGCATCTTTAAAAAACATCAGTGAGTGCACTAGATTTAGCAAATATGTATTACTATGCAAATATAAAGGCATTACAAGAATTATAGGCACTTTTTGGTTTTCACATAAAATTTAGACTCAGTTTTGTAATATCTTTACTATTCCATGTGTCCGCCGAAAACTAAAAAATAAATATTAAAAAATTCTCTCTCTCTCTTTCTCTAAAAAAAATTAAAAAAAAATTATTGTAATATCTTTACTATTCCAGTTCTGAAGACTTAATATTGCAAAGCCTTAGGGAAAATATAGTATTTTTGTGCCTGTGTTTGATGGGGATTGAATGCTTGCAGAGAGTGCCCTACTCCTGATCTACACCCCCACAAATAGAGTATTTATATTAAGCTTGAACAAATTTGGAAGACTGTCAGAGAAATGACTACATCACAAAGCCTAAGTCTTAAAATTTAAAGAATAATTCACTTTCTAGTCTTTATGTGTTTGAAAAAGATTAAAATTAAAGTGTTAGTGATGTTTAGGAAGTATTATAGGATTTTTCAAAGCAGCAAATTGTTGCCTTTTTGCTCAAGTGATCTAAGACAAGTACTTAAAACCTAAGAAATCAATATTACACAAGAAGAGTGGCAGATCTAAGATTATAGTGCTTGGAACTGCCAGTGCTTAGATATCTGGCATAGGATGAAGAATTTGACCAATTCTTACAAATATGTGAGATTCTAGGTTTTCAAAAACATATTGGGGTCATTTGAAAATCTTAACAAATAACTCAAATGAAACTAATTTCTTAGCCCAAAACAAATTACTTCATACTTGATTCATTCTTTGGAATTGAAAGTATTTTATATCACATTTGGAGCCAGGCATGGTGGTACACTCCTAAAATCCCGGCTACTCAGAGGACTGAGGCAGGAGGATTCTGAGTTCAAGTCCAGGCTTGACAACTTAGCCAGACCTTGTCTCAAAATAAAAAATAAAAAGAGCTGGGATGTAGCTCAGTGGTACAGTAACTATCTAGCAGGTGGAAGGCCCTGGGTTCAATTTCCAATATTAAAAGAAAAAAATAAATCACCTTTAGACTTGAGTTGATCATAACCTTATCCAACAAACAGGGAAGAGTTAGGAATACTTTCAGCCAAGTTTGGTGTTTATATATTTGAAATATTTTATTTTTCTAAAACTAGAGAAATAAAATGAGTTTTGAAAAAAAAAATACCGAAGAACAGAATAAAATTTGATATCAGTTACCCTGTAAAAAAACAACAACAAAACTACTACCATTTCACTCACCAAGGTTCAGATAGATGGGGCTCCATCTAGGACTGGTCTTTGCTTTCTATCTTAACTGGAGGCCCATTCCTGGGGAGAATTGCTGGAGGTGGAGTTGGCAAAGATAAGCAGTGTTTGTGAATGTGAAATGTGAGCTGAGAGGTAAAGGCCACCTCCCCCCCACCCCATCCCACCCCGCCCCCATCCCTTCCTGGCCTTGTTCTGCCTTCTCCTCAGGCCCAAACCCAGATGTGAACGCAACAAGGTGCCTTCTCCCTCCACCTGGCTTGGGAGATCACACCCACTCGGTCGGGTCCAGACTTGCTCAGGTGAGAGCTATCAAACCAGGGAAAAGCAGCTGAGCCCAGGGAACTGGTGGGAAAAACTTTTGCTGAGAGAGGGGGTTGTCATTCCTGATATATAAGCAATGTGTGGTATGCAGACTGCTCTGGGTTTTGCACGGGGAGAACAAGAGTCACCAGACAAATGCAATTATCAAGGCAACTCAGCAGAGAGAGCCCTGGACTGCCTCACATGGATAGAAACTGAATGGCCTCTGGGAGCTGACCTGTGGCTGACCCAGCTTCCTGGTTCCTACCCAGGATCTTTTTTCTCTGCTTACTTCTTCCTATATGGTCTCTTCCCTTTTTCTTCTTTCTGCTGGTGGGTTCTTAATGTGGTCTGTGGATCTAATTGTGTCTTTCTGTCTTCTCTTGGATCAGTGCTTTATAACTTCAGTGTGCTAATAATTGAACCCTTCCCCTAATACAAAGAATGACTCAGATCCAGCTCCCTGGGAGAGGCCCTGGAGGTGCAAGTGAGCACAGGGTGGGTGGGAAGGAGTGGAGATCACACATTATTTATCCTTTGAAGTTTTCTATAACCTAACGACTTTAGAGAGAGTAGCAATGGATACCCTGTAATCAATAATAACAAAAACTAAAACTGTCTACATGAGTTGTTTCTCTAAGTTCTATAGATACCTAAGATGAGGGAAACCACATAAAAACAGGGATAACTTGCTTAATTAAATATGTACAACAATTGGGAAAAAATAATATTGGCTCAAGGTTGTTAATGGTTACCACTATCTATTTTTTTAACATTTTTAAATTTTCAATGGACCTCTATTTTATTTATATGAGGTGTTGAGAATCAAACCCAGTGCCTCACACATGCTAGACAAGTGCTCTACCAGTGAGCCACCATCCCAGCCCCACCACTACCTATTTTAAGTGGAATAAAATTATTCTTTTTAATGATAATCATTGAGCCCATGATGATCCCTGTCTATTTTTTCCCTTCCTTCCTTCCTTCCTTCTCTTCTTTTTTTTTTTCTTTTCCCTCCCCTCCCCTCCCCTCCCTTCCCCTCCCCTCCCATTCCCTCTTCTTTTCTTTCTTTGGTAACAGGGATTGAACTCAGGGCACTGGACCACTGAGCCACATCCCCAACTCTATTTTGTATTTTATTTAGAGACAGGGTCTCATTGAGTTGCTTAGCACCTTGCCATTACTGAGGTTGGCTTTGAACTTGCTATCTTCCTGCTCCCAAACCACTGGGATTACAGGCATGTGCCACTGTGCCTGACTTTTTTTTTTTCTTTTGGTCTTGGGGATTGAATTTAGGGGCACTAACCTACTTCACCAGCCCTTTTTGTTTTTTATTTTGAAATGGGATCTTACTAAGTTGCTTAGAGCCTCACTAAATTGCTGAGGCTGCCTCAAACCTGTGATCCTCCTGCCTCAGCCTCCCAAGTAACTGGGATTATAGGCATGCATGACCATGCCTGTTTTTCTTGACAGCATTCAAGCACTTTATCATCCCCCTCTTTTTTTTTTACATATACACACAGATTTGGGTTTTTTGTTTTGTTTTGTTGGTAGCAAGGATTGAATCCAGAGGCGTTTCACCATTGACCTACATCCCCAGCCCTTTCTTTCTTTTCTTTTCTTTTATTTATCTTGCTAAGTTGCTGAGTCTAGCTTTGAACTTGTGATCCTCCTGCCTTAGCCTCCCGATCTGCTGCTGGGATTACAGGTATGCAGCCACAGTGCCTAGCATAAACACAGTTTTAAAAGTTGAATAATTCTACAAGTTTTGATACAAACAAATGAAAAAAAAAATCCAAGTTGTTCCCCACTTCTCCCCGAAGCTGATCACCCTACCCACATCCCACTTCCACTTCCCATTTCCCAGATCAGTGCTTTAAACTGTTTTGTCTCATTCTTTTGATGCTCACCTCCATGTCTCTAAACAATATTCTTTTTTTTTTTTTTGTAGGCGGGTACCAAGATTGAACGCAGGAGCACTCGAACACTGAGCCACATCCCCAGCCCTATTTTGTATTTTATTTACAGATAGGGTCTCACTGAATTGTTTACCGCTTTGCTTTTTGCTGAGGCTGGCTTTGAACTTTTGATCCTTCTGTTTCAGCCTCCCGATCCGCTGGGATCATAGGTGTGCGCTAGAGCTCCTGGCTCTAAATAATATTCTTATTGTACCACTTTTTAAATTTTCCCTTTTAGGTATTACTATGGATTTCACATTATGGGAGATGAGGAATAACATGGATTCTTTCTGTTGGTGGATTCTTAATTTGGTCTGGGGATCTAACTGTAAAATAGCAATTAAATCTCACATGGATAGTCAAAAAGTTTGTTCATGTGCCAGCAATAAAATCCACATCATGATTGCCATCTGGTCAAAAGTAATTGTAAGATGCCAAAATAGAATGGGCATCATGCCTGTACACACACACACATACACACACACACTCTGCCCTTGGCACATGAATTAGCTTTTCATCACTGTGATGAAATACCTGAGAAAATCAACGTGGAGTAAAAATTTATTTTGGTTGTAGTTTCAGAAGTTTTAGTCCATGATCAGCTTGCTCCATTCCTTTTAAGCTCCAGTGGAAGCAGAAACATCACAGTAGAAAGGTGTGGTAGAGGAAAACTTTCACCCCATGGTATTCAGAAGCATGATGCCTGGGGTTAGGGTGGTGGGTGGGGAGAAAATGGCCAGGAACAAGATATAATTCCCAAGGGCATACCCACATCGACCCACTCCCTTCAACTAGGTTCCACTCCCCACAGTCCACTCTGCTATGTGCATCAATGGGTTAATCCATTGTTGAGGTCAGAGCCCTCCAGAGATCTGATCTCTTTCTAAAAGCTCCACCTCTAAGCATTGCTGCCTTTGGGAGGAAGCCTTCAACACAGGAGCCTTTGGAGGACTTTCCAGATCCAAACCATAACAGTACATGAACTATGGTGTATAAAAGAAAAGCAGCTTAAACAAAGTGATTTTTAAAGGCTGAAAAATAAAAGAGTGGACAAAATAAACTAGATGTAAGTAAAAAGAAAGCAGGGTTTTCAAACTTAGCATCAGGCAAAAGGAATTCCTATCAAATTAACAGGAAATGAGACCAAGTAGGGCTACTAATAATGTTAAATGGTATGCTTTATAATAGCAATACGATAGGTATGGATATGCATACCTGTGATATACACAGTAGCAATAGTCAAAGAATGGAAACAACAGGAGATAGGAGTTGATTTATATTAAGAGATTTTACTTTGCATCTCTGGATCCAAGACAGATCAAGTAAACAAAACAAAAAGAACAGAAAAGGATATAAGGATATGGACAGCCAAGGAACACAATAAGATAGGGCTGGTTGATAGGTCACATTTTGTTGAAAGTAAGATACTATCAATTGTCAAATAATACGATTTTAAATGTGGCACTGAGAAAATATCAGTGAAGCTGCCAAAATGCATTTTAGTCCTTAAAATACGTCAAGCAGTCTCCCTATACTCTGCTGGTTATAAATTGTATTTCATCTATTCTGAGGAACTTTGTAGTTTCTCCTAAATTCAGGTGCTTTGATTGGTGTGCAACAGGTTTTCTCTTGCACATATCTTAAGAGCTAATTTCACTTAAGTTACTAGATTATTGTTCTTTTTTATCTTTTTTTTTTTAACAGAACCTTTATCTTTTAGGGTTCTGTCAAATCTGGTTGTTCTTCACAAGAAAATGTGCAATTATGGTAATTCTTCTAGTAACAATATTTACTTTACAAATGTCACATTTATGCTTTTTCTGCTTTGTTTCCAAGCCCTTCTGCATACCCAATAACTTTCAGTTTCAATACAAGACATACTGTAATTTTTTTTCAACCACATTTAAAATAGCAATTAAACCTAACATGGACAGTCAAAAAGTTTGTTCATGTGCCAGCAATAAAATCCACATCATGATTGCCATCTGGTCAAAAGTAATTGTAAGATGCCAAAATAGAAAGATGAATTTCCATCAGGGATTTTAAAATGCAAGAGAAGGAAATTGCGACTTAGAATCTTTGAAACGTAGTATATTGTGTTCCATTAAAATGAACCTTCATTTCAAGTACCTATGGGAAGCTGATCATATGTTAAGGCTACAAAAATCCTGAACAAATTTCACATTTTCTAATGCAGTCAAACTAGGCTTACAAGCAATTTCACAATATTGGCCCTTCTACCCAAACCTGCAAAGAGAATAAATCTTCCTGTATAACTCTTGGCTCAAGGGAGGTATGCTCAAATATTAGGCAACCTTAATGTGTAACAGGACAGTAGTACACACAAAATTTATGGAGATATTAAAATTTCAATCCAAATTTTTAATTTAATCACTGAGATTCTTGAATTTTTCAGGAGAAGAGAATTGTTATTTTTGTTTGTTTGTTTTGTCAAATAATAAATGAATATTTTATTTTTGGAACAGGGTCTTGATAAATTGCCCAGGCTGGCCTGAACTTGTAATCCTCCTACCTAAGTCACCCAAGCAAGGAGCTGGGATTATAGGCATGCAACACTATGTCCAGCAATGAATATTTTAATTTTAAGGATTAACAATGAGAAAAATAAATAGCATGTATAATTTCTAAATCATAGAAGGCAAAGGAGCCATAATAAATTATAAGGGTAAAGCTGGGCACTTTACCAGCTTTACCCTGGTGCATGCTTGCACTTCTAGCAACTAGGGAGGTAAAGCAGGAGGATATCCATTGGAGGCCAATCTCAGCAATTTAGGGAGACCCTATCTCAAAATAAAATTAAAAAAAAAAAAAGAAAGAAAGAAAAATAAAAGAAAGTATAGAAATATAGAAAAGAGTTTTCAGATTAAAATTTTAATATCTGCAAATGTTATTTACAAGAGGCACATTTAAAACCTGACATACAGAACTTGAAAATAAAATGACAGAAATCCCTAATCTGAATTCTAAATACAGAATGAATTTGGTGCTGCTACATTAATATCACACAAATTAGACTTTAAGGGAACATCATTAGCAGGGATAAAGAGAGTCATGAATCATAAAAGTACTCATTCATCAAGAAGATCTAAAAATTCCAAACCTGCCTACTTCTAACAAAATATGAGTGAAATTTGACAGAATGACAAAGAGAAATTAATAAATTTATGAACATTTGGGGGGATTTTTACATAGCTCATTCAATAATTAATAGATGAAGTAGACAAAAATGACTGAGGTTTAAATTATGTCATTAGCTTCGCCGTTGGGTGAGGCGCAGAGGGAAGTGGAAGGCCGCCCAGGTGGGGCCGGGTGGACCTAGAGGGGTGCGTTTTGGGGACTGAAACTAGGTGCGTCTGGCTTTGGATTGTTGTAGGAAGGAGAGCGTCCGACCCGTTTGAGACAATGTCTTGCTAAATTCTTGAGGCTGGACTCCAACTTGCAGCTCTCCTGCCTTGGCCTCTGAAGTCATTGGGATTGCAGAAAGATGGATACCACAATGCTGAATTTGCGGAACCTGTTTGAGCAGCTTGTGCGCCGGGTGGAGATTCTCAGTGAAGGAAATGAACTCCAATTCATCCAGTTGGCAAAGGACTTTGAGGATTTCCGGAAGAAATGGCAGAGAACAGACCATGAGCTGGGGAAATACAAGGATCTTTTGATGAAAGCAGAAACTGAGCGTAGTGCTCTGGATGTTAAGCTAAAGCATGCACGAAATCAAGTGGATGTAGAGATTAAACGGAGACAGCGAGCTGAGGCTGACTGTCAAAACCTGGAATGACAGATTCAGCTGATTCGAGAGATGCTCATGTGTGACACATCTGGAAGCATTCAACTAAGCGAGGAGCAAAAATCAGCTTTGGCTTTTCTCAACAGAGGCCAACCATCCAGTGGCAATGCTGGGAACAAAAGGCTGTCAACCATTGATGAATCTGGTTCAATTTTATCAGATATCAGCTTTGATAAGACTGATGAATCACTGGATTGGGATTCTTCTTTGGTGAAGAATTTCAAATTGAAGAAGAGAGAAAAGAGGCGCTCCAATAGCCGACAGTTTGTTGATGGACCCCCTGGTCCTATAAAGAAAACTCGTTCCATTGGCTCCACAGTAGACCAGGGAAATGAATCCATGGTTGCAAAGACTACAGTAACTGTTCCCAATGATGGTGGGCCCATTGAAGCTGTGTCCACTATTGAAACTGTGCCATATTTGACAAGGAGCCGAAGGAAAACAGGTACTTTACAACCTTGGAACAGTGACTCCACCCTGAGCAGTAGACCTCTGGAGCCAAGAACCGAGAATGAGAGTTCAGGCACACCACAGAGTAACGGAGGGATGCGCCTGCATGACTTTGTCTCTAAGACGGTTATTAAACCTGAATCCTGTGTTCCGTGTGGGAAACGGATAAAATTTGGCAAGCTGTCTCTGAAGTGTCGAGATTGTCGAGTGGTTTCTCATCCAGAATGTCGGGACCGCTGTCCCCTTCCCTGCATTCCTACTCTGATAGGAACACCTGTCAAGATTGGAGAGGGAATGCTGGCTGATTTTGTGTCCCAAACTTCTCCAATGATTCCCTCTATTGTTGTCCACTGTGTAAATGAAATTGAGCAGAGAGGGCTAACTGAGACCGGCTTGCATAGGATCTCAGGCTGTGATGGGACAGTAAAAGAGCTGAAAGAGAAATTCCTCAGAGTGAAAACCGTACCCCTTCTCAGCAAAGTGGATGATATCCATGCCATCTGTAGCCTTCTAAAAGACTTCCTTCGAAACCTCAAAGAACCCCTTCTAACCTTTAGGCTAAACAAAGCCTTTATGGAAGCAGCAGAAATCACAGATGAAGATAACAGCATAGCTGCCATGTACCAGGCTGTTGGTGAACTACCCCAGGCCAACAGGGACACATTAGCCTTCCTCATGATTCACTTGCAGAGAATGGCTCAGAGTCCAAACACTAAAATGGATGTT
>NW_026000026.1:85426990-85439226 GCF_001458135.2 Marmota marmota marmota
CCTGGAATACTGGAGTCAGTTCATGATGGTGGAGCAAGAGAACATTGATCCCCTGAATGTTATTGAAAACTCAAATGCCTTTTCAACACCACAGATACCAGATATTAAAGTGAGCTTACTGGGGCCCGTGACTACTCCTGAGCACCAGCTTCTCAAGACTCCTTCATCCAGCTCCCTATCCCAAAGAGTCCGCTCTACCCTCACCAAGAATACTCCCAGATTTGGGAGCAAAAGCAAGTCTGCCACCAACCTAGGACGACAAGGCAACTTTTTTGCTTCTCCAATGCTCAAGTGAAGTCACGTCTGCCTGTTACTTCCCAGCATTTACCAACTGCAGGAAAGGGCACACCTGTACTCTCTGCTCTGCAGCCTCCTGTACTACTTTTAGCATTCTCCAGGCTTTTAATCAAGTTTAATTGTGCATGAGGGTTTTATTAAAAAAAAATATATATATATATATATATATATAGATATATATCTATATATATCTATATATATAGATATATATCTATATATATCTATATATATATATATATATCTCCCTCTTCTCCTCCTCCAGTAACATTTTATCAGCCCCTTGTGCTGGTTGTTGTTGGGAACTTTCAGATGGGAGATCCCTATAGGGGTTGAAGGAGAAATATGGAATTGTGGTTCTTTTGGGGTCAGGAGGCATCCCTTTGCCTTGAAGCCAAATGCTGCTCCTGGAATGACTTTTCTCTAGTGTTATTTAACTCATCTCCATGAGACAATGACAGAAACCCTGCCTCTTTGGTATGGGTAGGAAGTGACGGGACAGGGTAAAGAAAAGATTAGTCAGAGAATTTAGGATGGTTCCTTCTCAGAACCTGCAATTTCCCTTTTCCCATTATTAATTAAACTATAGCATGGAACCTTCATACATAGGATAGGTTGAGGACAGAACTAGTCATGGGAGTATGCATAGCTTTAATTTGGATTGATTAGTTCTTAAGGTCTTGAGAAGTGACACAACCTTGTGAATGTGATACTTCTTTTTATCTCTGATGGGCGACTTGCTGGACTTTGGGTTTTATTGGGGTCATAGCCAGTTTGTTGTTTTAAAGTTGAATTCACTCTGATGCCTCACCCTCCCACCTTTTGTCCAGTAGATTCCTATTTCTAAAGGTTAGTTTGCTGTTTGTCATCCCAGCTAACAAATAAGATGAGGCTGTAGGGAAGACTGTCAATATTTCATGTGGCAAGAAAAACCACAGTCATTTTTGTCTTTGCACTTTGGATGCTAAAATTTTTCCCATGGAATATAGCCACATCTAAATAAATGTGAGCTTTTACTTCTATTAAAAAAAATTATGTCATTAACAAGTGAGATTAAATGGCCATGTATAGAACACTGCACCATTCACAGAGCTCACATTCTTTCAAAGCACATGGAACTGAAAAACCAGCCTCTATCTCAGAGCAAAGCCTGTCCAAGGAAGGGACATGACCTTTGTCCTTGGAAAGACCCACAGAGCACTCCTAGGCACATTCCTACCCTGCTAAGTGGTTTATCTACAAATAACAGGAGAGATCTGCTGCGACAGGTGTCCCTGACTCAGTCAGGCTAGGTGGAGACCCATAGTAACCCCCTAGCAGCCACCAATCAGCATGAGACAGGGAAATACCTGGGATGCCAGTTGACCCTCCTAGTAGTTTATGGTGGTTGATAACATGTTGGGAAACCATGTAGTTCAGCATGAACACCCCTCTTGGCTTAAACCAATCAGTTCAAATGAATCCCCCTCTTGTAGTAACCAATCACCCCTACCCAACTTGTTCCCACCAGTGAATGTGCTAATCATGTTTTAGAGTTGTTATTTGATTTTCCCGCGGTGTGTGATGATTTGCTAAGAGATGCTATGATGTATGTGGGGGTCCCTGCCTTCTCCAAAGAATGTATAAAACTGCTGCAAACACTGGGCTCGGGGCCTCTCAGCATCACCAGTTGCTGTGTGTGCGCATGGAGGACTGAGCTAGCTCGCAATAAACACCTCTTTGCTGTTTACATCGATCTTGGTCTCTGGTGGTCTTTTGGGGGCCCTGAATTCAAGCATAACAGAACATTTACAGAATTGACCCACCAGCACATCTTAACAAAGTTCACTTTCAAGTTGGATGACATGACACACACCTGTAATCCCAGCTTCACATGAGGCTGAGGCCAGAAATCACCAAATTTGAGGCCAGCCTCAGGCAACTTGGGGAGATGCTGTCTCAAAACAAAAAATAAGTACTTGGAATACAGCTCAATGGTACAGTACCCCTGGGTTCAATCCCCAGTACCAAGAAAGGAAAGAAAAAAATATATTATGTTTGAAATATATATGTATATATTTTTTATTAGAAAATAATAAATTGGGTAGCCAATTTTCATATATTTTTGGAATATTTAAAATGTCTTTTAAATCAGACAATGAATAAAAGAATAAAAATGTAAATTAGTCTTTATTTTGAACTTTACAACAATGAGAGCCCCAACACTTGTCAGATGCAATTGAGATAGGATTCTAGAACCAATAGCCTTAGTATGTATATGTTAAAAAATAAGAAATACTAACCACAAATGAACTAAATATCCATATAAGAAGTTACAGTAAGAAAAAGAGTAAAATGCTTAAAATAACAATACAAATTAATGAACTAGAAAACAAAGATACCATAGAGAGTATAAACAAATCAAAGGAGAAATCAAGAGAATACTGAAATACTGAGGATAATTGCAAAACACTGCAGACTGGCATTTCATTCATTAGTCAGATGTCAGCTTAGACAGCTGACTATTGGCTCTTCTCCTTTGTAAGGAAAATAAAATATGAGAGAGGTGTCACATTGGAGAACTGCCAAATGGAAAGGGGCCCTGGGCTGTGTATCCTCAGCCTCAAGCAAGTCACAGATACCCAGTGAATTCAGGGAATGTTTATTAGTCTTAAGAGTTCGTTATGAATTTTGGATAAGATTCAAGACTACACAGTGAACTAGAGTCTTGCAGACTGGGAAACATAGAGACAAGAATATCCAAGAAACATGAGCAGATGCAAATTTCCAAAACATACTTCAGGATGGGGCATATCTCTGCTGACTGTCACTGTATAGATGATCTAGACTAGACTAAACTCCAGGTCGTAAAGATATAATGCAATTTCCAAACATCTGACTTGAAACTAGAAATTTAATATATCAAAGCAGTAAATGCTTCACAGCTGTTCTTGTCATCCAAAAGTTTTGTGCAGAAATATCAGGCCCTGGAAAACTCTCACATATTCACTTGGGACTTATCACTAAAAACTTCAGGTAGTTGGATGGCCAGTAAGCTCTGAAAGTTCCTCCTTTACTAACTGGAAATACAGAAACAACTTCAATTCTTGTTCTATGCTCTACCTAAGATCAGGCCTCTTTTTCTCTATTTTAAGCACAACCTAGTTGAAAGTACTTTAAGTTCAGCTCATCTGCAGGATTGTGTGTGTGTGTGTGTGTGTGTGTGATGTGTGTTAGGGATCCAACCCAGGGCCTCACACATGCTAGGTAAGTGCTCTACCACTGAGCAGCATCCTCAACCTTCTGCAGAATTTTGTAGCATTTCATTCAGAAGATAGAATGACATTTTGTGTCATAATGTTAATTACCCTATTCTGAATGAGGCAACTTTAGGGGACCATCTGTTCAGAGAATAACTGGATGAACACTTCAGAGAAAATATATGAAAAGGTTAATTCATGTGGTAAGCAAAACAACAATGAGACATTCAAAATAATATTTGGTTAATTTGAAGGTCACTTCAGATACTTCTTTCACAACAGCATCTGTATAAAATTATGTGATGTTTGTGTATCAGTCCCTGTAATTTGCAAAGCTGTAGTGTTGCCAACAAATTGGTCAACTCTGGTTTATTTGTCAATGACAATGAATTTGACCTTGAGATAAAAATCTAGATGGATTAACAATATCAAAAAATTAAGCTGTTCATCATTTTTCTAAATTATGGCAAAAAAAAATTTAACACCAAGGTTCATGAGATCCCACCTTTTGGACTTCCCACCTGCATTCTATCACTGCAGGATAAAGGGGAATGAAGGATAGGAATGTGGGAAAGCTGAAAGAAGAGCTTAGCTATAAAAAAGGGAAGACCTCCCTCTTCCACGGATTCCACCTTTCAGGTTCCCTTCTTCCTCAAGGAGGAAATCTTTCTGCTGTCCTTTAATAAAGCCTTCCACTTTCCACTCTACACTTGCCTAGGCGTGCTTCTCTGGTGTTATACTTCAGCATTCGGGGAAGCAAGGACTTGTCACTGGTAAAACAGCGGTAACAATAGCACAGTGGATATGAATAGATGCAAAGCACATCAACAAAGTCCTTTGACATCTTCAATATTTTTTAGAATGTAAAGAACTTCAATGACCAAAAAAGTTTGAAAAGCTCCATTTATTAGAGTAATTTATCTGAACTCAGCACAGAAGTCTTAATATAT
The DNA here is from genome assembly GCF_001458135.2 of Marmota marmota marmota. Taxonomy (NCBI): domain Eukaryota; kingdom Metazoa; phylum Chordata; class Mammalia; order Rodentia; family Sciuridae; genus Marmota; species Marmota marmota. The sequence continues at coordinate 85,431,474 of NW_026000026.1, forward strand.
CAACATAATTTTTGTTGGAAATGATTTAGAAATGAGCTTCAAACAGTGTTTTGTTTTGATCAGGGAAGAAACAGACCAGGATAGAGTGGGTGCTCATTCTGTCCAGGTGGTCAATTAGTTATGCCAGTGAACAGACTGTGTCACCAAGAATAAAAAGAACATGAGGAGTCTTTACTCTGACCCAGACTGAGAAGCACTAAGCTTTCTTTCATCATGTTTTTCATGGCTACAGTTGTTGGCCTAGTGTCTCATCTATGAAATGTTATGTACAGGAAATTGCAATGTGCCAAAATGACATTAAGATTAATTTAGCCACTGGAGTGCAAAAATTGAGGCTTGATGTTCCCACCAATTGTATCAATATAAAGGAGAATCAGAATGTGGGTAGATTTTGGTTTCCTTCCTTCCTTCCTTCCATCTTTCCTTTCTTTCTTTCTTTCTTTTGGGAGGGTGGTTCTGGGGATTGAACTCAGGGGCACTTGACCACTGAGCCACATCCCCAGCCCTATTTTGTATTTTATTTATAGAGATAGGGTCTCACTGAGTTGTTTAGCGCCTCCCAGTTGCTGAGGCTGCCTTTAAATTCAGGATTCTTCTGTCTCAGCCCCCTGAGACGCTGGGATTACAGGTGTGCACCACTGAACCTGACTTCCTTCTTTCTTTTTTCTTTTTTCTTTTTTTTTTTGTGCTGGGGATTGAACCCAAGGTTTTATGCATGTGAGGCAGGCCCTCTACCAACTGAGCTATATCCCCAGCCCCAGCCCCCTTCTTTCTTTTTTTACAATATTGTTTAGGGAGATGATAGCAGATGTGTATACTCCACTAGACATATGCATTTTTAACATTTTCATCACGTAAATTTTCAAAAGTATATATAAAAAATAGAGCATGCAGAATATTAAACTTTATGCTTTCATCAACAGCTTTGACAATTACTAACATTTTACCAATATTGTTGTTTTTATTTTTGGTTTTTTGAGACAAGGTCTAACTAAATTGCACAGGCTCACCACAGCCTTGCAGGAACTCAGCCTTCTGAGTAGCTGGGATTACAAGCACGTGCCACTATGCCTGGTTTTACAAATATTGTTTTATCCCTCTATTGTCCCTTTTTTTAGATGGAATTTTTTTTGTCATTTTGTGTGTGTGTGTGTGTGTGTGTTTTGAGATGGGGGTCTCACTACATTGCTCAGGCAGGTCTTAAACCCCAGGGCTCAAGTGAGTCTCATGCTTCAGCCTTCTGAGTATCTCGGATACTAGATGCAGACCACTATACCCAGCTTAGCTGGAGTTTTTAAACGGATTTCAGACTTTATAGTATTTTACTCAAAAATACATTGACATGAAATGTTAATAAATAATTTAAAATTGTATATAATAAAATGGACAGTAGTTTCTTGGAATCCATGTTAGTCAGCTTTCTATTACTATAACAAATATCTGAGATAAATAATATTATAAAGCGAAAAGGTTTATTTTGGCCCATGGTCATTTGGCCCCACTGCTTTTGGGCCTACAGTGAGGCAGAATATCATGATGAAGAGTACAGGATAGAGCAAGTTGCTCACTTCATGGTGGCCAGAGTGAAAAGAAAGAAAGTCATTGGGTCCCACAATGCTCTTTATTACCAGAGATGTGGGTGAGAATCCTCAGTTCTTTGTGAGAGAAAATTTTGAGCAAGATGTAGAAATTTTATTGAAGATTTTATTGAAGCAAAAGATGGTACATTGCCATATAAGCAAAGTGAAGGAGAGCAAACCATCTCTAGAAGAGATTGGTACTATCTACCCTGTCTTCTACGGAGTTTTACTAAAGACATAGAAGGAGCTGATCATTTCTTTTCCCTTAGCTCCTCCATGCCCCTGATTGCCTCCATTCATATCCTGGATGGACAGGTTGATTACATTAGAGTCTTAGAGACTGCTACCCATGTGATCTCCAAACCACAATTACAGTGAGATCATAATATAACTCAGGTTACGGTTGGTCAGCATGTGGCACTAAGGCCAGGTTGGGTCAAACCTTGTTTTGTATTTCTGACTTGGTCAAACCCCATGGCTTGGTCCCATGACCCCATCACTGTTAAGGTGTCCTATTTTGTTCAATACATTAGTTTAACAGTTAACTGCAGCAGGGGTCAGCTCCCTGAGTCTCTGACACAACCACTGACTTAAGGCTTGACTGCTCTGTGAACCCCGATCACCTTCCTTTTTCCTCCACTGCTCATGACTACCTTCTTCCTAACACCCTTAAGGACACACTCCCAATAACCTAAAACCTCCTTAAGGACCACTTCCTAAAGCTTCCACAACCTTCCAATAACATCTGGCTGAGGAGCAAGCCTTTAGAACGCATTCCAGATCCAAACTATCACAGTAGTTAGTACAAATCCAAATTTCCCTTGATTCCTTTGATTGTTTCAAAAATATTAATTTACAGTTGTGTTATTTTGTTTTGTCTTTGTTTGTTGTCTTTGCCTCAGGACTCAAATAAGTCACTGCCATTTTCTTTGTCTCTTAAAACTACTTTATTATTATTATTTTGTGAAATGGGGTTTCACTATGTTGCCCAGGCTACTGTTAAACTCAAGTGATTTTCTTACCTTAGCCCCCTGAGTAGCTGGGGCTAAAAGCACACACCACCATCATGCCTGGCTTCTTAAGGTTTTTTTTTTTTTTTGGGGGGGTGGGGGGTGCTGGGGATTGAACCCAGGGCCTTGTGCATGTGAGGCAAGCACTCTGTCCAACTGAACTATATCCCTAGCCCCCAAGTTTTTTTTTTTTTCATTTTTTACTTATTTTATTTGATACCAGGGATTGAACCCAGGGGCAATCAACCACTGAGCCATATCTCCAGTCCGTTTCTTTCTTTTTGTTTTAAGACAGGGTCTTGCTAAATAATTGCTTAGAGCCTTGCTAAATTGTTGAGACTGGCTTTGAACTTGTGATCCTCCTGCCTTAGCCTCCCTAGGAGCTGGGATATCAGGTCTGTATCACTGTGCTCGGCTTCTTAAGTCTTTTTAAAACTCTCCCCCTTCCCTCCAAGAATCTAGTTAATATGTGAATTATAAAATGTTATAATTAAGAAAGAAAAAATATGCAAAATATAAGAATATCGAAATATAAGGATATGTTTTAGTTTAAAACATAATAGATTCAGATTAGATGTTGCTAAGAATCTCTCTAAAATTAGACTGGAAGAATAAATGTGTCATTTAAAATAGATTGGGAAATGATTTTCTCGAGGCATAGTTACTTCGCTTCCCTTTCTTTCCTCTATCTCCTGAGGGAACATAAGGGCATTAAAGGAGTGTTAGGACCCTTTAGATGAGACAGGAGAACTAGGAGGTAAATCTTATGTCAGAATAAAAAAGGCTGATTTCCCAACCATGTTGTTTATCTTTAATGAAAAACTAGTTTAAGCCCTATTTAGGTCACCTGCTAAAACTTTTTTTTTTCACTTCTTTTTCTTTATGCTTGGAATTGAACCCAGGGTTGCTTTGCCACTGAGCTACTATCCAGTGTTTTTAATGTCTTCATTTTGAGATTGGGTCTTGCTAAATTCTCCAGGCTAACCTCGAACTTGTGATCTTTCTGCCTCAGCCTTGCTGGAATTACAGGCATGCACCGCAGTGCTGACTCCCTTAAAGCTTTTTAAGGGTCTCTCCTGCAGCTTACGCATGCACAGAATGCCAGGTTCTGGCCACCAGGTAATAGTGCAAACTTCCCAGCTGTGAGCAATAGCAGTGAGAATGACTGTGCCAGCCTCAGTCAGACTACAAACTACTGCCTTTCTCTGAGAGCTGGACTGGGCACCCTGTCTGGTGTGCTGTCTCCCTTATGCTCAAGTATAAGCCCCAATAAAGCCTTGTTAGGATGGTTTTACTTACCTGTTTGTGATTTTTCTTTTTTTGTCAATGTCATTGTAATTTTTTTTTTTTGGTAGCAAACCTTTTTTATTTGTTTATTTTTATGCGGTGCTAAACCCAGTGCCTCACACATGTTAGGCAAGTGCTCTGCCACTGAGCTAAACCTCCATCCCCGTTTGTGATTTCCATCTAAAATTGAGCAAAAGAACACTCAGCTGGTTGGTAATGAAAGCAATCTATTAGAAGAGAATGCTGCTTGCCCCCAAAATCCTTTCCAAGGAGGGCTTTGGTGCCCACGTTCTATGACTTCAGGGCAGAGTACTGGCTCTTTGCCCACCCCACCCAAGCTATTCTATTTAGGAATTTTGGAACAATTTTGAAGGTACTCTGCCCAGATCTTGTTCAGGGCTCAGGAACCCCTTCTGCTACTGCAGGAAGTGTCAGTGGGGATTGCCTTGAGATGTCCCAGCCATCCTTCCCAACATCTTGTCAGAGGCAGCCCTAAGCAAATGACTACCTGCAGGGCTGGGGGGAACAAAGCTCTGGTTTCCTTTCTTCGATGTGGGACAATGTGGAAGGATAATCCCAACTCCAGAGCTCTCCATGGGACTGCAGATCAGGCTCTGCTGGAACCGCACCGTGGGTCAGCTTCTCCCAGCCCATAGCTACCAGTTTCACTTCCAGACTCATTTTCTGCACTCATTTTTGTTTCAAAGTCTTTTCCCGAAAACTCAGTTTAAAGCATTTAGCAAAAAGTCTCCTCTCACCCTTATTCTCCAGCCACCCAAATTTTTTTGATTCAATCATATTTATCAGTCAGCTCTATATACTTGCCATGTAATTATAAACATAGATGCATATATTCTCTCTCATTATTTTTTACAGAAATGATATCTTACTACATAAACCATCTTCTAATACTATATCTTGCAAAGCTGCCTTATTATTTTTAATGGATGTTTACAGTGAATATACCACAATTTATCTAACCATCACTCTATTATTATTGTATGTGTATCCGTCTATTATTATGGTATGTATACACTGTTTCCAGTCTCTTGTTATTACATACCATGCTATGATATATGACTGCCGCAGTCTGGCTGGGAACAAAATCATGAGCCACTCAAGCAGGAACAAGCTTTATTTCTGAAACTCCCGCCAATGCCACGCACCCTCCCGGGAAATATGCCGAGCCACACACGCGGTGTTCTCCCCGGACACACTACACCAACAGACAAATCCCTCCTCCGGAAATCCCTCCTACTGCACTTCCCCAACCAATGGGAACTCTCCGGGAGTCCCGCTAGAGCTCCAAAGTAGCAGGCCGGGAGCTGGGGATGTGGCTCAAGCGGTAGCGTGCTCGCCTGGCATGCGTGTGGCCCAGGTTCGATCCTCAGCACCACATACAAACAAAGATGTTGTGTCCGCCAAAAACTAAAAAATAAAGATTAAAATTCTAAGAAAAAAAAAAAGTAGCAGGCCTAGGCAGACAGCAGGGGTCTAATATCTATTTGAATGCAGATCTTAACATAATCATATCATCTCAATGGCTTGCTGGCATCACCTTTCAACCAAAAATGCCATGCATCATTCCTACTTGGCTATGGCTCTCAGCATATAACTTCTGGTATGTATGTGTCTTTTCAAAAATATGTGATTATATCTCTTGTTTACTAGCTAGAAGTTGAATTGTCTGGTCAAAAAGTTCGTGCCTTTAAAATAATGATAGAAGGGCTGGGGGTGTAGTTCAGTGGTGGAGTGCATGTTTGGCATGCACAAGGCCCCAGGTTCAATCACTGGCACTAAAAATAATAATGATGACAATGATAGATGTTGCCAGATTGTTCTCCACAGAATCTGATAAATGAGAATGCTATTTTCCTATGCTTTAGCCAATGCCCTGAATTACTAACTTTTTTTTGATCTTTATCAATCTGATAAGTGAAGAAATTATTTAATCATAGTTTTAACTTGCTGTTGAGACAATTGAATGTCTTATATTTAAAAGTCATCATAGTTGTTTTTTGTGTGTGTTCATGTGTGAACTGTTTATTCAGATTCATTGTCCGTTTTTCCATTGAGTTGTTGTTCTTGTTTCTTATCTATTTGTAGGAACTCTTTGTATCTTAGAAAACCTAGATTTATAATATAAACTACAATTTTTTTTTCAGTTTTTAATTTGCACTTAGACTTTGTGGGCAGTTTTTGCCATTTTCATTTATAATTAATAATTAATTAATTAATTTCAGACAGGGTCTTGCTAAGTTACCTAGGCTGACCTTGAACTACGATCCTGCCTCAACCTCCTAAGTAGCTGGGACTACTCATGAGGTGCTCACCACCACACTCAGCTTGCTTTGCTAATTTTTAAGATGTAATTAAGATGTAATTTATTAATCATCTGAGATTTATGGGATTTCTGTTATAATAGTAATAAAGAAAACAGCTTTAAGATAAAATTCAAGGTGTACTAGTAAGAACCATCCCAATTTAAACTTTGAATAAGATCAGAACTATCTTATTGCTGAGAACTTATCTATCTTCCCTCTGTTCCACCCTCTAAAACTTGCTTCTCTCCTCATCTAATTTGATCTTTCTGTTTGCTAAAGGACAGCCTTGGATTAACTCTTTTTGTCTCAGATCCTTTATTTAACTTATCAGTCTGTCTAGTCAACTTTACCTTTTTGTTTTTTGGTGTTGGAGATTGAACCTGGGACCTCCTTAACATTAAACATACACTCTACCACTGTGGGTTGCACACAGCCCAGCTCTACCTTAAAATATTCCTGGAATTGACTTCTTTTCATAGCTTCCCCCCCCAAACCAGTCCAAGCCATCATCAATATCACTGGTTATTGTAGAGGCTCCTACATGGTTTTTCCTTCTTCTGCTCTGGCCTTTTCATATTTCACTCTCAATCAGTCAGAGAGCGCTTTTTTTTTTTTTTTTTTTTTTTTAAGAGAGAGAGAGAGAGAGAGAGAATTTTAATGTTTATTTTTTAGTTTTCAGTAGACACATCTTTATTTGTATGTGGTGCTGAGGATTGAACCCGGGCTGCACGCATGCCAGGCAAGCGCAATACCGCTTGAGCCACATCTCCAGCCCTATTTTAGCACTCTTATGATCAAGATCCTACTGAGTCTCCTCATCTGAAGTCCTCATAAAGTCTTCTGCTCCTCTGGACCCTCCAACTGTGTCTCCCACTGCATATTGCCTGGTCTGCTCTGCTTCCTTGTTTTTTTTTTTTTTTGTGGGGTGCAGAGAAGGGTTGGTACCAGGGATTGAACTCAGGGGCACTCTACCACTGAGCCACATCCCCAGCCCTATTTTGTATTTTGTTTAAGGACAGGGTCTCACTGAATTGCTTAGTGCATCGCCATTGCTGAGGCTGGCTTTGAACTCATGATCCTCCTGCCTCAGCCTCCTGAGGAGCTGCGGGGATTACAGGCATGTGCCATCTCACCTGGCTTCTTCTTGTTATTTATCACTTGAATATTGCAAACTCATGACTCCAGGACTTTGCTTATTTTGTGCCTCTTTCTGGAATGTGTCCCTCAGAAATTACAAGCTCGGGGCTAGGGTTATGGCTCAGCGGTAGAGCACTTACCTGGCACGTGCGAGGCCCTGGGTTCGATCCTCAGTACTGCATAAAAAATAAATAAATAAAATAAAGGGGGCTGGGGATGTGGCTCAAGCGGTAGCGCGCTCGCCTGGCATGCGTGCGGCCCGGGTTCGATCCTCAGCACCACATACAAACAAAGATGTTGTGTCCGCCGAGAACTAAAAAAAAAAAAATAAATAAATAAAAAAAAAAAAAAAATAAAAAAAGAAAAGGAAGTAGGTCAGTGGTAGAGGGCTTGACGGCGTATGGGGCCGGATACC
>NW_026000026.1:85439251-85452729 GCF_001458135.2 Marmota marmota marmota
AAAAAAAAAAAAAAAAAAAAAAAAAAAAAAAAAAAAAAAAAAAAAAAAAAAATAAAGGGAGGTGTCGTGGGTAGAGGCTTGCCGGCTATGGGGCGACCGGCGTTGCTGTTGCTCGTGATGTGTGCTGCCGGCTCCCAGGGGCTCTACTTCCACATCGCTGAGACGGAGAAGCGTTGCTTCATCGAGGAAATCCCCAACGAGAGCATGGTCATCGGTCAGGCGGGCTGAGGGTGGAGAGGCCCTTTGTTTTCGCCCGGCCCTCGGAAGTGGGCCTCCTCCAGAGCTTGGCCAGGCAACTATCGAACCCAGATGTGGGACAAGCAGAAGGAGGTTTTCCTTCCCTCGACCCCTGGCCTGGGCATGCATGTGGAGGTGAAGGACCCCGACGGTAAGGTGGTACTGTCCCGACAGTATGGCTCCGAGGGCCGTTTCACGTTCACCTCCCACACCCCCGGTGAACATCAGATTTGTCTGCACTCCATTTCCACTAGAATGGCCCTCTTTGCCGGCGGCAAACTGCGTGTGCACCTAGACATCCAGGTCAGGGAGCATGCCAACAACTACCCTGAGACTGCAGCTAAGGATAAGCTGACGGAACTGCAGCTCCGTGCTCGCCAGTTGCTTGATCAAGTGGAACAGATCCAGAAGGAGCAGGACTACCAGAGGCATCGTGAAGAACGCTTCCGTCTGACCAGTGAGAGTACCAACCAGAGGGTCCTGTGGTGGTCCATCGCTCAGACAGTCATCCTTATCCTTACTGGCATTTGGCAGATGCGTCATCTCAAGAGCTTCTTTGAGGCCAAGAAGCTGGTGTAGTGTCCTCTCTGTATGACCCTTTTTTCTTTAGTTCTTTGGTACTTTCTCCAACCAATCCCTTAACCACCTGGATTTTGAGGGGGGAAAAATGCAAAAGAATATGACATGTTGGTAGCATGGCAACAAACCATTCTGATCAGTAACTTGTTTAACCTTGATTCTCATGGACGCAGGACATTGGTCCAAGATTTCAAATTCTATTTTAGGGCTTATAAGGAATTGAAACTAATATAAGTCTTGTCTCTTGCCTCCAGTGATTCCCCTGTCCTCTCAAAAAATGAGCAAATGACCTTCTGTTTTTTCTTCATCTGATTACACAGTAGGTGACTGGCATACCCCACAAAGGAGGCCTTGCCTCACTGTTCCCTAGCCAGTTACTTGGTTCACTCAATGGCTTTGTGAATGTAAATAAGGGGCAGGTCTTGGCCCCAGAGGATCGAGATGTTTTTCTATATATTAGAACTATTTTTTGATAAATTATATATTTTCCTTCCTAGTTGAAGTGTTACTGCCTGTAACTAGCTGAAAACACCAATCTAGTCCTTGTGCATTCTGTTTATTCACACGTTTTTATAACTGCCACGGCAGCTCTCAGGATTTCAGCAGTCTGTGCGCCAGAAGCAGATGTTAACAGCTGCTCTCAAGGCCATATTAGAAGGCCTAGCAGAATTCTCTTGGACACCTGTGATTCCCATCTGATAGGGCCTCAGAGTCAGGTAAGACAGTGAAAGAGCCAGTATGGACAGTGCACTCTTATCCCCCCTCTTCCCAATTTATTTAAGCTGTGGTAATGTTTTCTTCAAGGGAACGAAATTTGGTTCTTTATTCAGATTTTTCCAATTAAATAAAACGTCTTACAGTAGTTGTGTTTGAGATGAAATAAGAGGTTGTGGGCAGAGGAGAAGCAAAAAGGGAAAGAGGAAAAATTCTTGGTCAGCCAGGGTGGGTGATCTGGTATGGACCTTAGTGTGGACTGTGTTAGGGCTTGGCTTGGATGGACCTCTTTCTGGGAAACTAAGAGTGGACAGAGTGGTTCCTTAACCATTCTCAGGCCGACCAAGTGGAGAACATTTCAGCAAGGACATAAATTTGAACAGCTAATGATGCCCTTCTTCTGTATAAAAACTTTATTATTAGTTGCCCATTCCTGACACTTTATTTCATAATTTTATTATAAATATATTTGGAATATTATTTATTAAATTACTTTATCTGACCTACAGAACTAAAAAATAAAATAAAATAAAATAAAGGTATTATGTCCAACTACAACCAAAAAATAAGTGTATTTAAAAAAATCACAAGCTCATTTCTTTACTTCTTTCAGGATTTTGCTCAAATGTCACCCATTTAGTTGGACCCTCTTGAATTACTCTACTTCAAATTTCACTTCCCTCTCCAACCACATCTGATACTCTCTGTTCTTCTTCTTACTCTATTTTTCTCTGAAGCTCACATTTCACATGGCATCTATATATGTTGCTTATTTACTTGCTTAATATCTTCCCTCCTTATTCCTGCCCCCAATTTTCTCTACGAAAATGTGCTGTGTCCACATTGCCTTCATTTCTGTGTCTTAACCCTCAAACAGTGCCTGTCACATAACCGTGATTGATTGGATCCTGAATTGTACCCTTTAGGGTAGAAGGCATAAAACGAAGAAAGGCATATGTGTTAAAAAAGCTTAAGCTCTTCCAGGTAGGTGTGTGAAATTGGTACTGAGAAACTAATGCTAGAAAATGCAAGTTTAGCCTGCTTTTAAGAGATTTCGGGGTAAGGTTATACTTAATTACATATGGAGTTGGGAAACATTGAGGAGAAATGATCAGGAAATAAAATCCTGGGAAATGGGTCTAAATTGCTTAGTCTACTGGTATGGCAGATGCATGGGGATTACACATATCAGAGCAGTGTCATGGTGTCCGTGAGGAGGCTGAAGTAATGGTGATGTTTTCAGAAAGGAATGCTATGGAAACCCCTGGGTATGCTGAACGGATATAAGTTGGCAAGTGATGGTGAAAATGGAGTTTGAGATGAAACTTGATTTTCTGCTTGTACTGGTGGCTGGAGTAAGTTGCTGAGTAAGTTGCTGGCCTCTGAAGCCAAGAAAGCCTGTTTTTTAGTGTAAGCAGCTAATCACAGCAGGGGATGCCTGTCAGTGTCAGATTCTAGGTGTCAACTCAGAGAGTTGAAGCTGGCAAAGCCCGATTTTTCTCCACTGTCACTGAATGGCATTTGGCAGCTCTCAGTATTACAGCTCTAAATGGGGGGCTGTGCTCTCCAGTGTTGCAATAGACTCCAGCAGCTCACCGTCAACTTCTTTCCAGCTTCTTGTTTCACAAATCTAGGAAAAGAGAAGGCAAGATTGAAAGGAGTAGCATTTATTCTAGTGTGAAGAACAGAAACAACTTGCAGGTACAAGAGGAGATCCCCCATAGGGGTTGCTGAATGAATATGTTAGTCTAGGGATTTATATAGCACTTGGGTTGACACTATTGGTCCCAATTTATGCTAATCAGGGTTTGGCAAAGTACCAATGCTATTGGTTAGCTCTGCAATCTCATTCAGGTCTGCCCCGCCCCCACACCCATCCTCAGATTGTAGATGATTGGGGGTTCCGGGCTGCAGCACTATGTGGAGTAGGTGTCTCTACCAGGCTGGGCTGGGCTGCCTTGTGGGACAGGTCAGTTCACCCTGTCTTGCTTCAATGATGGCTCATTGCACCTCAGGCCCAAGTCAGCATGGTGGCCCATGTAGATGCACAGAGCCTGCGGTAATGGCTTGCCCTTGGCTAGGGACAGGAGCAGGTAGTCAAGATGTGGCTGGGCCCCTATGTGCTTGAGTCTGCCCTGGCCACCACTCCATCACTCTGGGACAAGTGCTTGGATTCAATGGATTATAGAAAGTAAACAAGGAGAGACAGAGAGTGATGCAATAGTCATTCCTTAATAGCATGTCCTTGATGCTGTTGGTTCTTTATGAAACCAGAACTCTAATCCTTCCACGTTTCCTCCAGGGGTTGATGTATTTATCTATAAAGAGAAAATTGCCTGATTGAGAGAATAGTTGTTCCCTTTATCCTAGAAATAAGAGAACAAGGAATAAAACACCTCAATATTGGGGAGCCAGGTTTGCATGAGTGGAACCCAGCAAAATGCTTGGTAAAGAGGTTGAAGATCTGTTGAGGCTGTCGCTTAGGAGTAGCACATTTGCCTAGCTTGCATAAGGCCCTGGGTTCAATCTACACACACACACACACACACACACACACACACACACGGCTGCAATCATTTGCCTTTTCTGGCTCTTTAAATGCTTCATGGGATGTTGATCATGGCTGAATTCGACAAGGACTTTCATAGCTGTCCAGGGAGGCATGATCCAACAGTCAAAAATGAATCCAGTAGCTCCTCTAGTCTCCCAGGATTGCTCAGCATCCTCACCTGTGTGGAAAGTCTCCCCGTTGAAAACATGCATGTTATATAACAGGTAGCACATAGATATTCCAGAAAAAGGTCAAAGAAAGCCACAGATACTTCCCAATCCTTCCATTATCTGCATTTGGCCTAGCTTTTTTTACACAAGCACCAAGTGATTAAATGTTCTACTCCATACAAAAGTCTATGTGATTCAGAGAGACAGACCATCCAAAGACTTTCTATCTACCAAGAAAATAGATTCATCTATGGTAGCTTGGGAAATTTTTTCTTTAATAATCTTGTGTCTTCTAAGTTAATTTCTTTAGGTTTGTTAATTTTTAAAAATGATTACTGAAATATGTAAATAAAATTTTATTGGAATAGAGCCATGCCTATTTACAAAGGAAAGAAAACTTCAATCAGCTTAATGTTGCGTTCATTCTCGGGTTGCACCATGTGTCACTGACACAGTCATGGCCAAGTGGCCTGGAGCGTTCCTTTCTTGCCAAACACAGCCGTTTCCCTCTAGGCTTTCTTGGCCCAAGTTCCAATGAAACATGAATCATCCCTAATCACTGCTTTACTTGAATGGAGTATTTGAGCAGTTTGAGTCAGCTTGACTGTGTCAAGTACCAAAAGCAAAGAACCTAGTGTATTTGACTCATCTCCAAATTTGAAAGCCCAACAATAAAAGATACTCAGCGACCAAAGGGTTTATTTATTATAGGGTCAGCTTGGTATACTAATTAGCGTAGTCAAGCTCTGTGCTCCTGTTCCTCCCAGCTATAAAGAATTCTTACTGTACATTTCTTAAAGATATTTTAATACAATACAGGAAACCAGCAAGTGTAAGGTAGAGAGGTCACATTGTCCTCTCTTACATTTCACATTTTGCAATGAAATGTAAGACAGTGAAATGAAATAAGTGAAGCTCTGCAATGTAATTATTTGTTACAGACCCTAAAACAGGCTAGTAGAGGAACCAGAATTGGAATCCAGGTCCTCTTGCCTTTAACTCTACCATGTTTACTATTGGGTAATTAGGTACACTATTTGGCAATATAAACTTTGAGCAGAATTAGCACATAAACAATTGAGTCATTTTTTCAGAGGAAATATACCAGAGATCTGTTTCTTGAGGGACCTTTGGAAGCATCCACTTTAACTTCCTGTTACATGAGGAATTCCATTAAATTTCACAGGTGGAGTATACTAGAATAATATCAGCCGCTGTAACAAAACAACTCCCAAACTTTATTGACTAAACACAGTTTATTTCCTGCTCATTTAACAGCATGGGTGTTCCTTACTGGTGGTAGCCTTCCACACAGTGATTTGGATACTCAAGTTTCCCATTCTAAACTCCACTGAGTTTCCATATTTAGGGTTTCCATATCCCTCTCCCCATGTAGGTAGACAGAAGCCTTCTTGGTCCTCTTGGTCTTAAGAGAATACATATTTTGTGGGTGAAAATTATTCGTGTTTCCCCATCTGGCTGAAAGAAAGGCTGAAAATGCAATCTGTGACTGACACTGCCTCTTGCACTGTGAAAGGGGGAACACAAATGTTTGAGCCTACCCCAAAGCAAGGGGGCTACGCCTACACCTCTGCATCAGTCATTCAGTAGCCCCAGTGTATTCATGAGGTGGGGAATGCATTAACCTTCTAGTTGCATCTGGCTTGGGGAGCTCCCTTCAGCCAAAAGCAAACCCCTTGGGAAGAGCACAGACGTAAGCTAAGCTACTAGCAGCCAACATTGGCTTGCCACCCTGGGAAGGGGATATAGGAATACACCAAGAGCATCTGGTACAGTCTAACATTTGTACCACTCAGTTCCAATTGCTTCTCATGGTAATGTCATCCCATCTGGCTGCTGGTCCTCCAGGATTCTGGCTGATGGGATTTTAGGGTTAGTGGACCAACACTGACTGCTACAGCTGGTCTTGAGCCCATGATAAATACAATCAAGCCCAAATGAATTGCTGCTCCTTCCAGGATGAAAGGGGCTGGATAAAATCATTTTGCCACCAAGTAGCTTGTTGATTTTCTCCAGGGCTTGTACTGTATGGAGGGCTCAGCTTTGCTGTTAGTGTTGGCTGTACATGTGGTAGCAGCAGCAACTAGGTTAGCCGAAGTGAGGGAGCCCATGCTGTTGATCATGCATAGCCCTGGCCCATGCCACCATGGCTATTCTGTTCTCAAGCCGATTGTGCAAGGACTGGTGTGGCTGGTGATAGAAGCTAGCTGACATCTTCTGGTTGACTTCCTGTCCCTTGGTTGCTTAGTGCTTCATCTGCAGTGGATGCTCTGGTGCTCGTTAATGGGCACTTCTTGCCCAATCACTGATCTGCTTACATGCTTCTTTTTTTAGACCTCCTCCATGATTTCTTTAGTTTTGTTCTTTCCAGGCCCCTCTCTGACCAAACAGACCCTTTGCCACTGCCTTTGAGCTGTGTATACCCTTTTGGGCAATTTTTCTCTTCACTCAAAGTAGATAACCAGGAAGCCCATCTGAAGTTCTGGCCACTGAGGGATCTATTTCTCTTATCCTTCAGCTCAAGTGGAATTTTTCTTCTACCAACTGGTCTTAGGCATGCTTCGTGAACCTGTTTGTATGAGCCAAAGGAAAAATGTCTGTGTAAGAATAGAGGGTGATGCGTCAGCCTGGACTATGTGTTCATACAACCTATTTGTGCTTTTTGAGCCAGTTCCATGTGTACCATTTCTGTTTTATGGTTGAATGCTGCTGTATATTTGATATTATGACTGAGTAGGTCTAACAAAACCCAGCTCATTGCCACATGCGATAGTGCATACCTGTAATCCCAGCAGCTCGGGAGCCTGAGGCAGGAGGATTGCAACTTTGAGGTCAGCCTCAGCAACATAGCAAGGCTCTAAGCAACTTAGGGAGACTCTGTCTCAAAATGAAAATTCAGTAAATAAATGAAGGATGAGGATATAGCTCAGTGGTAGGGCCCCCATAGCTTTCTTTCCAGTACTAAAGTTTAGGGATGGTGGGGAAGCCCACTTCATGATGATAGGCAGCTTTAATTTCATGATCACGAGATGTCTCATAATCTCATTGTTTTTTCCAGGTCCCAATAGTACGCCCTAGAACCCTTCTAGTCTACAACTCTCATATTTGTGTGTGCGTATGTATGTTTTTTTACTGGGGATCAAACCCAGGGCCACATGCATGCTAGGCAAATGCTTTACCACTGAGCTATATACTCTCAGTCCCTTTTTATTTTATTTTGAGACAGGGTTTCCGTAAGTTGTGCAGGTTGGCCTGGAACTCATTTCTCCCCACTCAGCCTCGGAGGTAGCTGGGATTATAGGCATGTGCCATGGCACCAGATAATAATTCTCATATTTGAGCTTTCCAAATGTTTCACATGGTATCTACAGATACATTTAGTACTCTAGAATCTCCTGGGTCAGTGGCCATATTTCTTATACTGTAATCCAAATACACATTACAGAGCCCTTTTCTGTTCTGGGTCTCACTTAATATGGTACACTTCCTCATCACCTAATAAGTAGATCAGAGTGGTATTCCCCCAGTATGATATATACTGCCTTCAAAATGCAAGGTAGCAGGCTGGGGTGGCTCAGTGGTAGAGCGCTTGCCTTGCACAAACTGGGTTTGATGCTTAGCACCACATAAAAATAAATAAATGATGTTGTGTTGATTATTAAAAAAATAATATTAAAAAAATACAAGGTAGCCAACTATGCTCTGTGCTTTCTTCTCTCTCTGTTCTTCCTTCTTTCTTTTTTTCTTTTTCTTTTTGCAGGGATTGAACCCAGAACCTTGAACATGCTAGGCAAGTGCACTACCACTGAGCTACATCATCAGCCCTTCTTTTTCATTTTTTTTCTTACATCATTGTGTATCAAACCCAGGGCCATGCACATGCAAGGTAAGTGTTCTCCATTGAGCTTCATCCCCAGCCCTGTGCTTTTTTCTTAGTGGTAGAAGACACAAAGTGCAGTAACTTGCCCTCTACCAGAGGGGAGATGTCCTGGCATGCCACAGAGCTCTGGACCCTTAAAAACTTCATCAATGTGGCAGACTCCTTCATTTTTTAGGGGTTATCTTCTACCACATACAGCTATGTGTCTCAGCAGCACCCCAGAGCACATGCCATTTCCTTAGTATCAGGCTCACTTAACACCATGGCATCAACAGAGTTGACCAATGTGAAATTCTATGGAATGTGCACATGATCCAGGTCCCTTTGGACCTCATTATGACTGAGAATAGGAGAGTTAACATAATTCTGAGACAAAATCATAAAAGTATACATTTATCCTTTCCTTGTGAATACAGACTGGTTCACATTCACTTTTCTAATGAATATAGAAAAGAATATTTATATACACACACACACACACACACACACACACACACACACTCTGGGTTAAATGCCCCTGGGTTCAATCCCTAATACCAAAAATAAAAACAAAAACTAATGATATTTCACACACACACACACATATACACCATTGATGAAGGGATTCTCATTGCCATCTAGTGGATGATAATCCAGTGTTACCCAGGACTACCTCTGTCATCAACTGTATTAATCCATGTTCCTTCAAACCCCAAGGTGGTAATTCTTGCTTCAGTGATCTCAAGGAGAAACTTTTCACTTAATGTGGAAAAAAAGCAGAAGACAATAGGATAAGAAGTTAGGCAAAGATGTGACTTTAAGAGAAGTCCAGCTACAGACTGATTCCAGAAGGCAAGCCGTGATAGTGAATTGCTCTACATAGATTGCTCAAGGGACAGTCCACTATAGCCCCTTGTCAGTTAGCCTCTTTGGCCAGGCCCTCCCCTCCCTGCCAGTCTTTCAGCCATTATCTCCAGGACCTTGCCCATGTGAAGAAGCTCTGCAATCCAGGATCATTATCCATAAAGAGGCAGAGTGCTGAGGCACTGGCAGCTAGCACCCACAGCTGGAAGAGGAGTAGAGTCTGGTGAAGGGCAAGGAAGCCACAAGCATTTGCTCTGCCTCTCAGAGGAGATGTATTCAACATAAAGATGGGATGATAAAAAGGAAGCAGCCATGTGAAGATCTCAGGAAGGGCATTTGAGTAGTTCTGAGATGGGGACAAATTTAGCATGATCAGAACTGGGTTTGAAGTCCAGAAATGAGGTCACTGTGAGTAAAATGTGGTAAAGGAGGGGAGGAGGGAGCTGTGCTTGTGCATCTGACAGAGCATGAGGTCATGCAAAGGCCGCCTTTTCCTCTAACCACAGCTTCCTCAGGGTATTTTATATCCTCAAGGCACATTGTCAGAGTGATTATTTTCTAAATACATAATTTCTTAGGAATCACTTCTTTTTAATAATTGGAGAAATGAGAGTCATAGTGTTAATTTGATTTGCACCATGGCACAGAGAAATTTGAATTAGTGACAAGATTAGATATGCCATCCCTGCTTTCATTAAAAATACACACCCACGCATTGGCTCATAGCTCATTCCAAATGTATCAGATCTTAGATATTGCCACTTTCATGAATTTTTATAAGGTAAAAAAGCTAGTCCGACGTTGACCTTGGGTTGTCTTATCTATTCCCTCCTTAATTAGGCTGAACTTAAATGAACCATCTCTGAAGGGGAAAACAGATTAGTCATACTAAATGGCTTTCTTAAAATACTTCAACATAAAAGAAAGCCCTGCACCTCTTACGACTTCTGACGATACACATTGATTTTCCCCCCACTATATCACCATCTGTCTTCCTAGTAGAAGTGTTTTATTAGTTATCTTGGAGGTTAAAATTGCTTTCTTTTAATAGTATCTTACTGACCTCATTTAAGAAAGAAAGTACCAAGTGCAGTTCAACAATTTCTGTATGGGTCAAGTGTTCTTCACGTGCTCAGGCTTCTATGGGCATACTTCATCCACACCAATGTAAATTTATTCTCCACTCATACAGATTAGATCACAACCCAGCACTTCCTGCCTGAATTTGTTTCCAATCAAGTGACTGTTTCTTAATCCCCAATTCATCCTTTAAACTACTGCCAGGCTAATTTTTGTCAAACCCAGATCATTAATATCGCCCTCTAATCCAAAATAATCTGGTTCAATTACTTGTTTGAGGATTTAAAGTACTCTGTGAGGTGGATCCCTTCTCCTATCTAGAAGTATCTCTTTTTATTCTCCAATAGAAGCCTTGTTCCCTGTCTAGGATGCTCTTCTCACCTTCCCATAGACATGGCATCTTTCCTCCTCCCTGTGGTTTCTATTGGTGTTTTCCCACATGTAGAAAACCCACTCTGGTTCTCTTCTCCACAGAGCTTGCCCATTGTTGGAATCCTGTGTCCTCCTGGATTCTGTTCTGACTTCTTTGGCTCACAAGGGCTTCTTCCCTCTGAAAGGTAGCCCCAGTCAAGGATCGCTTGCCTAGTATAGACTTGGAATAAATGTAGGTGCAATGCTTAAGAAAATTAGGATGGAACCACCATTCCTTGTCTTCCAAGACAAGAATGACAATGAACAAATTCCTGTACTTGTAAAGAATTCTTTTAACTCCCTAGAAAGACCAAAGGAGGAATAGTTTATTATTCTGATCAAAAAAACAAAACAAAACAAAAACCCCAAACCAAACCAAAAAACAAAAATAAATAAATAAATAAATAAATATGAAAAAAGAGATTATTTTGAGGATATGAGGTTCCAAACTTTAGAAAAGCGATTCATGTGCCAGGTGTAGTGGTACATACCTGTAATCACAGCCACTTAAGAGGCTGAGGCAGGAGGATTGCAAGTTCTGGACCAGCCTCAATAATTTAGTGAGGTCCTCAGCAAATTAGAAAGACCCTGTCTCAAAACTTTTTTTAAAAAGGGTGGGGGATGTAGCCTGAAAAAGATGCCCCTGGATTCCATCCCCAGTACTCACACACACACACACAAAAAAAAAAAAAAAAAAAAAAAAAAAAGGAAAGAAAGAAAAGAAAAAAGAAAAGAAAATGGTTCATGAATACAGAAGAAAAATTGCATTCATTGAAAACAAACTCAGAAAGGTTACAATCTTGTGAAGGACTGGTCCTAGGAAAGAATAATTGATAAATCTAAAGAGTACCTTTCTCACAGGGATTATTGTTAAAAGACATAATGATTATAGAGTACTTAACAGTGTCTGACATAATTAGGCCTCAAAAAATGATAGCATCTTTATGAAAGGAAGAAGACTCTGATGTATAAGAGTAAGGGACCCAGCATCACACAACATGGGCTCAGCTACTGGGTCAACTACTTAGAGTTTGAATCTGTACACAAAATGTCCCATTTTGCTCAATTGAGAACTAGGATTTTAATGGTATTGTTGTGAGCATTCAGTTATATATGTGAGATGCATTGCATCTTGGCACGTAGTTCTCAATAAATGTCAGCCAATTGCAGAATCATCTTTGGTATGATATCACTTGTGTCCAAAAGAAAATGTGCTGTACTTGAAGGTCCAACATAGCTTTATTTGTAATTGCCAAATCTAAGTGTGCAGAAAAGAGTTCCTATAGCATTCTTGAATGGCTATCTTTGGAAAAGTCTGCTTGCAAGGCCAGTCTTTGGCTGGCATCTGGGAATTTAAGTTTCTGGAAGGTTCTCACCTTTAACTGATAAGAGTGGCTCACTGTTCCTAAGCTGTTTATACAAACAATAGGGTTTATCCTGAATGTCTACTTTCCTTCTGGAACGCTGGAATTTGCCAGGCAGAAGGGTCTATGTGATCACCCCCACAAAAAATAATTCTGGGTGCCGAGTCTCTAACAAGCTCTCTTCTTTGGCAACATTACACATGTGTTGTCTTGGCTAGTTGCTGGAGTATACCCTGAGTATACCCTGTGTGATTACTGACTGAGGACCAGGAGCTTGTGCCTGGTTTCTCTGGACTTCACCCCATGTTCCTTCTCCCTTGGCTGATTGTGCTCTGTATCTTCTTATAAATCATAGCCAAGATCAAGACTATACACTGAGACTGAATCTTCCTAGTGAATAACAGGTGGTCTTGGGGACCCTTGAACACACAAGCTGAATGTCTTTCAGTGGGTGAATGGGTAAGAAAAGCATAGTACATCCGCATGATGCACTACTAGGCAGTAATAAAAAGTAATGAATTATCAACACATGAAGCATGTAGATGGATCTCAAGGGCATTATTCTGAGTGAGAAAACCAATCTCAAAGGGTTACATACTGCATGAACTATTAATATGACATTTGTAAAGTGACAACATTATAATGATAGAAAACAGACTAGTAGTGGCCAAAGGAAAGGTGTCACTATCAAGGGTAACATGAGGGAGTTTCTTTGTGTTGATGGAATAGATCTGTAAGGTGATTGTGATGATGATTACCTGCCTCAACGTTTGTGATTAAATTTCACAGAACTGCTGGGCACAGTGACTCATACCTGTAATCCCAGCTACACTGGAAGGTGAAGCTGGAGGATCCCAAGTTCCAGGCCCTCCTGGTCAACCTAGTTAAGATCCTGTCTCAAAATAAAAAGATCTGAGGATATAGATCACTGGGAAAATGCTCCTGGGTCACAACCTTCAGTGCCACAAAATAAATAAATAAATACATACATAAATTTCATAGAGAGATATACCAAAATACCAAACCCTTTTCTTCCAAGTAGGGCAGGTAAAAACTAGTGATATCAAAATTATTTATATACCTTTATACCTGTATTTTTTGTTCCTTTATATCTGTATTAATAGTGTTTTACCCAAATCAGTTTCCTAGATTTGACAATTTACTATGGTTGTGTAAGATATTGTTATTAGGGGAAGCTGGGTGAAGTGTCCATGGGAGGTCTCTGTACTATTTTATAACATAAAGTCTTGTAAGTCTTAAATTATTTCAACAGTGGTACATGCCTGTAATCCCAGAAGCTCAGAAGGCTAAGGCAGGAGGATCACAAGTTTAAAGCCAGCCTCAGCAGTTGCAAGCCTAAATTACTAAGCAACCCAGTGAGACTCTGTCTCTAAATAAAATATAAAAAGGGCTGGAGGTTGCTGGGGTTGTGGCTCAAGGGTAGAGTGCTCGCCTAACATGCATGAGGCACTGGGTTCAATCCTCAGCACCAAATAAAAATAAAGATATTGTGTCCATCTAAAACTAAAAAATAAATAATAAAAGGGGGGGTGGGCAAGAGGTGTAGCTCAGTGGTTAAGTGCCCTTGGGTTCAATCCCCAGCACCCAAAAAAAAAAAAAAAAAAAAA
>NW_026000026.1:85454422-85459487 GCF_001458135.2 Marmota marmota marmota
CAAAAAAAAAAAAAAAAAAAAGAAAGAAAGAAAGAAAAAGAATGGGATGGGGATGTGGCTCAGGCGGTAGCGCACTTGCCTGGCCATGCATGCGGCCCAGGTTCGATCCTCAGCACCACATACAAAGATGTTGTGTTCACCGAAAACTAAAAAATAAATATTAAAAAAAAAAGAAAGAAAAAGAAAAAAGAAAGGATGAGTAATCAAAATAATTGGTGTTCTGTCTAGTGCTAGTTTCCATCAATTAGATTGGATGCTGGTTGTTCATCAGCCTGCATTAGTGAAATAGCAATATTACCAACCCTGCTGACAGGGAATGAAAACTGTCCATTTTTTCTTTTACACTCTACTTTCTCTACATCTGTGTCAGCAGTGTGGATTGTGGCTTTGGTTACCTTTGGATGAACATGGTCTTTGGGGAAATAGTTAGTGCAGGAGGCTTCTTGAGCAGTAGCACTGCCTGTATTCAAGTAGTACAACTTAGTTCTCATAGGACCCTCACTGGAAGTTAGTTAAAAATGTGAATTATTTAGCCCCATCTTACACTTACTGAATCAGAATTTCTGGAGTTGAGGCCTAAAAGCTGTGTTTTAATAATTTTTTCAGGTGATTTTGATGTACAGTAAATTTTGAGAACCTCTGCAGAACAAAATGTCTAACAAAAATAAATGGATAACTTAAGGTTTGTCCCCAGATTAAGTACCTGGCACCTAATACATGCTCAGTAAATGTTTGATGAGAAAGAATTTGATTGCATGAATCAATGTGGAAATACTAATTAAAACCACTAACTATGCTTAGTGTTACTGCTGTTGCCAACACATGCCCCATATCTTTCAGTCATTAAAATTTAGCCAGGCACAGTGTTTGCTAATAAATCAACTGACTCAGGAGGCTGAGTCAGGAGGATTGCAAGTTCAAAGCCAGATGCAGCAACTTAGAGGACCCTCAGCAACTTAGCAAGACTCTGTCTCAAAATATTAAAGAAAATCAAAAGGGCTGGGGAGGGGCTGGGGTTGTAGCTCAGTGGCAGAGCGCTTGCCTTGTATGTGTGAGGCACTGGGTTCAATCCTCAGCACCACATAAAAATAAACAAATAAAATAAAGGCATACTGTCCATCTATAACTACAAAAACAAATTTTAAAAAAAAAGGGCTGGGGATTTAGCTCAATGGTAAAATGCCCGTAGGTTCTAATACCAAAACAAACAAGCAAACGAAACTTTAAGGTAGGTCTATAAAAAACAAACAAACAACAACAAAAAACAAGTCTACCTATATTTGATCCATTTAAAAAAAAAAAGAGTTACAGGATTAATGGAAACATGATGATTGGTTGGTATAGTTCAAGGTCTTTTTAAGAACCCACCCTTCCTTCCTTCTTTCTTTCTTCCTTCCTTCCATCTGCAGTGCAAGGCGTCAATCCCAGGGCCAGCTCGTGCTAGGCAATGGCTATATACCAACTTACATCTTCACCCTTATTTTTTTTTAAATATATTTATTTTATATTTTTATTTTTTAGTTTTAGTTGGACACACCACCTTTATTTTATTTGTTTTTATGTGGTGCTGAGTATCGAACCCAGGGCCTCGCGCGTACTAAGCAAGCACTCTACCACTGAGCCACAACCCCAGCCTCTCACCCTTATTTTCTTTATATTTACTAATAGAGTAGGACCCAGTCCTCAGGAGGATTCAAATTCTTTATTTTGTAGTTTCATTTTCTAGTAAATTAAGGGTCAAACTTTTCTCTATTGTAAAAATGCTGTCCTTTCCCCTCAGGCTGAGAAGTTGGAGTACATTTTAAGAAGTTGGAGTACATGTAAGCTCAGGCAAATAATTTATGGTGAAGATTCTTTTTTTCTTTACAATGGCAATATTGACCTACTGGTAACTTTTTGCAATGCTGGAGGCAAAGTTATATAATAGACAGCTACACATTCTTCTAGTGTTATGCAATTACTTGGAAGGTAAAATATTGCTCAATGAGAATCGTTCATAAGGTAATAGAGCACTGGAGGGTGTGGCTCAATGGAAATACTTGGGGGAAATACTTGGTGCAGGAGGCTTCTTGTGCAGCAGCACTGCCTATATGCATAAAGCCTTGGATTTGATCCCCAGCATTAGGGAAAAAAATAATAGAACATAAACATTTACACTTTTCTAATAAATTTTTGAAATTATGTCCTTAGACCGTAGACTTAGCACAGCATCCAATGCTGCTGAAATTAGTAGAATTAAATAAGTGGCATTAAAAGATACAGGATATTCCTTTTCTGTAGGTTGTTGTGGAACACTAAGGGAGATTGGCTGCAAATCAATTAAATATTGGTAGCACCAATAACATAAAGGTCCACAATTTGGAATTTAGTGACTAATGAAATGAAGGACACAAGAAAGCTAACAACATGTCCAAGCCCCAGCAAAATAAAATGTTATAACAAACCACACAAAGCCCATTATATAGCTGTGTGAGCAGGATGGGGTCTGGTATTCAGGTGTGGAGCAAAGCTCTCCAGGCTCCAGGCTTAAGCTCCTGGCCTCCTCTTTTGTTTTTCACTTCATCCACTCAATGAACATTTGCTGTAGAATTGTTCTGTGCAAAGCACTGTGGGGAAAACAAGGGGAAATGCCAGGAGGATTAGGGGATGGCTCAGTCCTTAGGAAGATTGGTTCAGGCAGAGTAGTGATATAAAGTGCCATCTGAGCCCAGAGAAAATGGGGATTGTTTCACAAGAGATACAGGAGGGATGGCTTCCTGGACAAAATAAAATTGAACTGGGTTTTGAAAAAAGGCCAGAAGGACAAAGTATGAGGCAGTTTGGGAAAACAAGAGGGCTGAATCCAGGATAAAGCACGGGGTGTGTCTGGAGACTTTGAAGTGTTTGCAGGGAAAGGGGTGTGGGTGTGAGCATGTGTGCACATGTGGGGCAGGAAGGAGTGGTATGAGTACAAAAAGATTACCACGTACACATTCTTCCTTATCCATAGGCCAGACACTATACAAATGAAGATTGGTCAGGTTAGATAGTGATGGTCCTGATATAACATTATGCAGTGGGTATTTGAACTATTATTTTTTATAGTAAGATATATATAATTTATGATTTGACCATTTTTAAGCATTTGGTCAGTGGCATTAAGTATACACCATTCACATTGCTATGCAACCATCACCACCATGTATTTACTTTACTCTTCATGAGTGGTTTATTTTTGATTTAATTTTATTTTTTGGTATGGGGGATTGAACCCAGGGATGCTTAACTGCTGAGTCACATCCCCAGCCCTTTTTATATTTTATTTTGAAACAGGGTCTCCCTGAGTTGCTTAGGGCCTCACTAAATTGCTGAGGCTGGCTTTGAACTTGAGATCTTCCTGCCTCAGCCTCTTGAGCCACTGGAATTACAGATTTGCACCACTGCACCCACTTTCATGAGTTGTTTTTTTTTAATTTTTTTTTTTTTTAGTTGTTGATGGACTTTTATTTTTACTTATTTGTATGTGGTGCTGAGAATTGAACCCAGTGCCTCATGCATTCTAGGCAAGCATGCTACTGCTGAGCCACAACCCCAGCCCTCATGAGTTGTTTTGAGCAGAAGGATGAAGGGCTACGGGGAACTTTATTAAGATCACTTTAGTAGCAGGTTGCCTACTGATGGAGTGAGGGAAGGGGAGAGAGAAGACAGGGAACAAGGCAGAGGGTTATCCTAAGAAACATGGTGCAAGTCAGAGAGTAGGGGAAGAAAGAGCCGGTAGCTATAGAAAGTTCCACCATCCACCTACAAGGACTAGAGGTGACTAAGTGGCTTTGAATGGGGTAGAGGGAATGTGAAATCCAAAGCAATTTCGAAGACCCAGAGAACGAAAAACATGAGGATATCATGAGTTGATGACATTTATTGATACTAAAAGACTTTTAGAAATAAAAGTCTAGAGAAAAGAGGAAGTCTGATAAGAAGAAGAATGGGAAAGATGAGGTTCATCTGATGAGTTGGAGGCTCTGGAGAGACAATTATGTCAGACATGCGGCTTATAGTTAGAAACTCCAGCCCAGATTGAAAAGGAGATTGGACACGGAAATTTGTGGTTTTCTTTTAGAGGTGACATTTGAAAGCAACACTGTAGACTATAAACATCCCTTTTCCCATCTTTTGGTACTTTCTATTTTTTCCACATGTTTTTATTGGTGCATTATAATTGTAGATGATGATGGGATTTGTTGTTATGTTATTCGTATATGCACACAATATAACAATGTAACAAGACAATTTGGTCAATATCACTTCCCAGCTACTTTCTATTTCTTGCATTCATTATATTCTTCCTTATGGAAAAAGTCGCTTTTCGATTAAATTAGCAATTCAATCCATATACCTATACACAGACGTAATAACAAGAGTAAGTACACTGTATTTAGTATTGCCAAAAATCATGCTAAGTACTTTATATCAGTAATCTACACACTATTTACCACAACCCTAGGAATTAGCTATTATCCCCATTTTCCAGATGAAAAATTGAGGGAGAGGCATGGGTGGTTGGAGCTTGCTTGAAGTTGCAAAGTGCGTAGTAGAGTCAAAATTCAAACTTCGGTAAGTTTAACTTCAAAGTCCATGTTTTTGTGAAGTTAAGTGTTGTACTGAGGGTTCTTAATTTGTTCCTGGAAAAGTTATGTTTTCCTACTTAAATTTATTCTCCTTTCTTTTCTCTTTGTTTTACCTTAAAATTTTTACATATTGGTTAAAATTCCTCTGGTTCAACGTAGAGCTATTAAGGAGAGCAGTCCAGAGGATTGATTCCATTTATTGATGACATACTCAACTTGAAAACTTGTTAGTTACAGAGGCACTGATGAATTTTTAAAAATATTTTCTAAAACTGTCAATGACCATTATTTTTATTTATTTATATGTGATGCTGAGAATAGAACCCAGTGGCTTCACACATTCTAGGCAAGCACTCTACCACGGAGCCAAAACCCCAGCCCAGCACTGGTGAATTTTTATCTTGTATAATATCATAATGTCTCTAAAGAAACAGGTTTCATATATATATATATATATA
>NW_026000026.1:85461607-85465504 GCF_001458135.2 Marmota marmota marmota
AGGCCATATATATATATATATATATATATATATATATATATATATATATGCAAAAAACAGAAACAAAAATAACACATTTATTTTAAAAAAGAAAAAATCTTAAGCAATGCAACAGAGACCTCTTCTGGTCAAGAAGAGGAATTATTAAGCAAGTAACCAACTTGGAAAAGTCAAGTAGAGAAAAGAGTATGAAACAGGTCTCACAGGAGTGGGCATTTCTGTTGGATTTGGAACTGAGTTGAAGCACAGAGGGAGGAGCACACTTTGTACACAAGAAACAGCTTCTGTGGGAGGAGCAAGTGTCCCTTCTTTCCTGCTGATAAAATGCCTGTTTGCTGTAGGTGGTTTGTAAAGTGCAGGGATGTAAATACAAATCATCCATAACTCTATCACCCAGAAATCATGCTAAAAAAATTCTGGTGTGCTGGCTTTCAGCATTGTTTCTGGCTGTGTACATTATTGTTATCCACAAAACTGAGTAAATCCTGACTTTGTCCTTCGGCGTTCTAACCAACATTGTCGTTGTCTTCTTTTTGTTTTTGGTATGGGGGGATTGAACCCAGATATACTTTACTGCTGAGCCACATCCCCAGTCCTTTTTATTTTTCATTTTGATACAGGGGCTCACTAAGTTGCTTAGGCCCTTGATAAGTTGCTGAGGCCATCTTGGAACTTGCAATCCTCTTGACTCAGCCTCCTGAGTAGCTGAGATTATAGATGTGCACCACCACACCAGCTCACGACTGCATTTGTACTGATCCCTATTTGCCAGGACCCCATGCACACAGCATGACTTAGATTCCAGCCACTGAAGCCCGATTTAAAGTTAGGTAGTCAGTGTAGTTAGGTAAATCGGGTCTAATATCGAGTAAGATCCAAAATGGAGGCCATGTTGAGAATGAATACCGGGAAAAGCAGAACAACTCTTGGAATGTTAATGAAGTGTGTGTGGGGGGAAAGCCCAAGGCCCAGAGCCCATCCCAAATAAGTGTTAATGAACAGCCCCCAGCAAACTTGAAGATGCTGACTCAGAAGTCCTTCCTGCCCAGATTACTTCTTTGGCCCACCTGTGTCCCACCCCTTGGGCCTTCCCACCTACATTCCATCACTGAAAGAACTATAAAAATGAGAAACAACCGTACTTCCACGGATTCCATTTCTTGGGTCCCCTTGTTCCTCCTGGAGAAGTCTTTTCTGCTGTCCTTTAATAAACTTCTACTTTCCACTCTGACCTTGCCTCGGTGTGCGTCTCTGGTGTTATACTTCAACATTGGGGAAGCAAGGATGTTATGCTCGAATTCGGGACCTCCAAAAGACCACCAGAGACCAAGATCCATGTAAACAGCAAAGAGGTGTTTATTGCGAGCTAGCTCAGCCCTCTGCGCGCGCACACAGCAACTGGTGACGCTGAGAGGCCCCGAGCCCCGGGTTTGCAGCAGTTTTATACATTCTCAGGGACCCCCACATACATCATAGCATCTCTTAGCAAATCATCACACACCTCGAGAAAATCAAATAACAACTCTAAAACATGATTAGCACATTCACTGGCGGGAACAAGTTGGGTATATCAACCACCATAAACTACTGGGAGGGTCATCTGGCATCCCAGGTATTTCCCTGTCTCATGCTGATTGGTGGCTGCTAGAGGGTTGCTATGGATCCCCACCTAGCCTGACTGAGTCAGGGACACCTGGCGCAGCAGAACTCTCCTGTTATTTGTAGATAAACCACTTAGCAGGGTGGGAATGTGCCTAGGAGTGCTCTGTGGGTCTTTCCAAGGACAAAGGTCATGTCCCTTCCTTAGACAGGCTTTGCTCTGAGGTAGAGGCTGGTTTTTCACCAGTCAACAGCGGTAACACCACTGCTCACCTTCTCTACCAGTTGCCCCATATGAAGTACACCTGTGTACCTGCTTACCTGCTCCAGGTGGCCCCTCAGCTTGCCAGGAAGCAAATTAGTAATGGTCAAATATGATCACCAATATTCCCAGTATGTGAAAACCATATCCATTAGCATTTTTTGCTTTGAGAATCCTGAGTGAAAACTACAGAACCCTAAAGAGAAATCAAAGAAGACCTTAGAAGATGGAAAGATCTACCTTGCTCTTGGATAGGCAGAATTAATATTATCAAAATGATCATACTTCCAAAAGCACTATGCAGATTTAATTCCAATCAAAATCCCAATGGCATTCCTCATAGAAATACAAAAAGCAGTCTTGAAATTCATCTGGAAAAATAAAGAGACCCAGAATAGCTAAAGTAATCCTTAGCAGGAAGAGTGAAGCAGGAGGCATAGCTATACCAGACCTTAAACTATACTACAGAGCAATAGTAACAAGAACAGCATGATATTGGCAACAAAACAGACTGGTAGACCAATGGTACAGAATAGAAGACACAGAGACTAACCCAAAAAAGTTACAATTATCTTATATTAGACAAAGGTGCCAAAAACATGCCCTGGAGAAAAGATGGCCTCTTTAACAAATGGTGCTGGGAAAACTGGAAATCCATATGCAAAAAAATGAAATTAAACCCCTGTCTCTCATCATGAACAAAACTCAACTCAAAGTGGATCACAGACCTAGGAATTAAACCAGAGACTCTGTGTGTAATAGAAGAAAAAGTAGGCCCTAATCTTCATCATGTGGGATTAGGACCCAACTTCTTTAATAAGACTCTTATAGTGCAAGAATTAAAACCAAGAATCAATAAATGAGATGGAATCAAACTAAAAAGTTTCTTCTCAGCAAAAAACAAACTATTTGTGAGGTGAATAGAGAGCCTACATCTTGGGAGCAAATTTTTACCCCTCACACATCAGATAGAGCACTAATTTCTAGGGTATATAAAGAACTCAAAAAGCTAAGCACCGTAAAAACAAAAACAAAAACAATCAACAAATGGGCCAAGGACATGAACAGACAATTCTCAGAAGAGGATACACAATTAATCAAGAAATATATGAAAAAATGCTCATTATCTCTAGCAATCAGAGAAATGCAAATCAAAACTACTCTAAGATTTCATCTCACTCCAGTCAGAATGGCAGCTATTATGAAGACAAACAACAATAAGTGTTGGCAAGGATGTGGGGGGGAAAGGTACACTCATACATTGCTGGTGGGACTGCAAATTGGTGAGCCAATATGGAAAGCAGTACGGAGATTCCTTGGAAAAATGGGAATGGAACCACCGTTTGACCCAGCTATCCCTCTCCTTGAACTATACCCAAAGGACTTAAAAACAGCTTACTACAGGGATATAACCACATCAATGTTTCTAGCAGCATAATTTACAATAGCTAAACTGTGGAGCCAACCTAGATGCCCTTCAGTGGATGAATGGATAAAAAAAAAAATGTGCCATATATACACAATGGAATTTTACTCAGCAATAAAAGAGAATGAAATCATGGCATTTGCAAGTGAATGGATGGCCTTGGAGAAGATAATGCTAAGTGAAGTTAGCCAATCCCCCCAAACCAAATGCGAATGTTTTCTTTGATATAAGGAGGCTGACTCATAGTAGGGTAGGGAGTGGGAGCATGGGAGGATTAGATGAATTCTAGATAGGGAAGAGGGGTGGGAGGGAAAAGGAGGGGACAGGGGATTAGCAAGGATGGTGGAACATGATGAACATCATTATCCAAAGTGAAAGTATGGAGACACGAATGGGTGCCAAAACACTTTATATACAAACAGAGATATGAAAAATTTCAGTATACATGTGTATTAAGAATTGTAACTGGGCTGGGGATGTGGCTCAAGCGGTAGTGCGCTCGCCTGGCATGTGTGCGGCCCGGGTTCGATCCTCAGCACCACATACAGACAAAGATGTTGTGTCCGCCGAGAACTAAAAAATAAATATTAAAAAAAAAAAAAAAAAATCG
>NW_026000026.1:85469119-85474057 GCF_001458135.2 Marmota marmota marmota
GAGAGGTCTTTTGCATAGCCTCTTCCCCAATCCTGACAAGTTTTAAGGTACCATTGTCAAAGGGTGAACTTTTAAGAATTTCATTAATTAGGTTCCAGTAAGAAAAGGTGGGAACAGGCACCTTTTCTGGGCCAAAGGATTCATAATAATCTTTTAAACAGTCTCCTACTCTAAGCCATCTTTTACCATCAATGGTCCCTTCAAGGGGAAACCACGGACACAATTCTCCTATGTATGAAAAGAATAATTTTAAGTCCTTTTGAAAGAATAAAAGAGATTGAAATTGAAACGTAAAGAACCAGGTTTTGTAAAGTTTACAAGCTTCACTCAGAACCTGAAATTCCTGTGGCAGTTAAGACAATTCCCGGAACTGCCCATTAGATGTGTGTCGAAATCTTCCCTGACCACCTAGTTACTTAACAACCCCTTCCCAGAAACCGTGCAGCTCAGCACGTATACATCTCAGGGCTTCAACCAATCAGTTTAAACGTATACCCCTTCTCAGGGCTGACCAATCACCCCCTGCCCGACCTGTTCCCGCCAATGAATGTGCTAATCATGTTTTAGAGTTGTTATTTGATTTTCCCGCGGTATATGATGATTTGCTAAAGGAGGCTATGATGTATGTAAAGTCCCTGCCCTCTCTAAAGAATGTATATAAACTCTGCTCAAGGGCTGGGGATGTGGCTCAAGCGGTAGCGCACTCGCCTGGCATGCGTGTGGCCCGGGTTCGATCCTCAGCACCACATACAAACAAAGATGTTGTGCCCACCGATAACTAAAAAATAAGTATTAAAAAATTCTCTCTTTAAAAAAAAAAAAAAAAAACTCTGCTCAAGTTGTTCTCGGGGCTCTTTGTTCTTTGCTCCTCTGAAGTGAGCTCTGAGCCCCAGCATGCTGGACCCTCAATAAACCCTTTGCTGTTGCATGAGACAGTCTCTTGGTGGTCTTTTCCTCCGACGTTCGCCCGACCTTTTCACTTTTTCTTAACATGCGCCCCCCGTGTCTTGAGGGCCTCCTTGAGGCCTGACAAAAACAAATCATGTGACGAAACTGCTTGTCCCATGGTGGGTCACTCACCTTGCGTCGTCCTCACTCTCCTCCTGGATCTGTCTCTCGGTCGTGTCTGCCGAGGCGATCTCGAGCTCCGCTTGGCCAAGTCTTCCCGGAGGACGGCGTTCCTTCTCAGTCAAAGGCTCGAGCCCCTCGGTGGGCGCCAGATGTCCCGACCAGCAGGACACATCAACGAGGGCAGTGAACCTAGATGGGGAGGAATGAAGGGACAAGAGACTCGAAGGATGACAGCAAGACAGGAATCTGATCAAGCTGCAAACTTTTATTGTTCACACAGGGGTATTTATATGCTGGGGATGGGGAAGCTCTCTTATCGGCAGTTGCTGGATGTCTGCACAAGGTGAGATAACCGCAGGATGTTTCAGGAAGATAGGTGGCCGCAGGATGTCTCAGGGAGATAGATGGCTGCAGGGTGTCTCCCAGGCAGGATGTCTCCCAGGGGGCTGTTTCTTGTAAATGTCAGGCTATTCTTTGAAGGAGAACTTCCTTCTAGCCCCTGACAGCATCATGGTAGGAACATGTGTGAGGATGAGAGTCACATTAAATGACAAGAAACTAAAGAGCAATTCAGGAGTCAGGTTCAGATTTTATAATAACTTGCTCTTACAAGTTAAACTCTGGGGTCCAATAAGAATTATCTTAATGTCTTCTGAGGGCATATCCCCAG
This sequence comes from Marmota marmota marmota, assembly GCF_001458135.2. Classification (NCBI taxonomy): domain Eukaryota; kingdom Metazoa; phylum Chordata; class Mammalia; order Rodentia; family Sciuridae; genus Marmota; species Marmota marmota. Next base: position 85,470,861 of record NW_026000026.1, read on the forward strand.
TGATCTAAGGACTTCCCACTAGGCCCACAACTTAATATTGCTACATTGGGGACCATCATCCATCACATGAACCTTTAGAACCATAGAAGTTTCTCCTGTGTCAGGAATCAGCGCCATACAATGTCCAATTCAACTCTTCAGGACTTTTTTCTCATTAATTTCCAGAAATGAACAAATATCCAAATCAGATCAGCTCCTGGAGCTCAAGTTATTCCTTTTTATTTATTTATTTATTTTTGGTGGTGTTGGGGATTGAACCCAGGGCCTTGTGCATGCAAGGCAAGCACTCTATCAACTGAGCTATATCCCTAGCCCTCAAGTTATTCCTTTTTAGAAGTCCTGGGCTCTTTTTTTTTTTTTTTATAATTGCTGCATTATAATTAATACATAATAGTGGAAATCACTGTTGGTTTTGTACATGATCACAATATAAAGGCATAATTTCATTCCCCAATATAAAACTTAGATTCTTTAAGATGTTATGTGAAGAGCATGAGAAGAAGATTAACATTAAATAGGGATGAGAGATGGGAGGGAAAGGGAGAGAGAAGGGAAATTGCATGGAAATGGAAGGAGACCCTCAGAGTTATACAAAAGTAGATACAAGAGGAAGTGAGGGGAAAGGGAAAAATAATACAAGGGGGACAAATGAATGTCAGTAGAGGGGGCAGAGAGAGAAGAGGCGAGGGGAGGGAAGGGGAGGGGGGATAGTAGAGGATAGGAAAGGCAGCAGAACACAACAGACACTAGTATGGCAATATGTAAATCAAAGGATGTGTAACTGATGTAATTCTGCAATCTGTATTTGGGGTAAAAATGGGAGCTCATAACCTACTTGAATCAAAGTGTGAAATATGATATATCAAGAATTATGTAATGTTTTGAACAGCCAACAATAAAAAATTAAAAAAAAAAAAAAAAAAAAAAAGATGTTATGTGACATTCCCATTCCTTACTCCTGTGAAATTGTACCTCAACTGTCATCTTGGATTTTAAACTCTAGTTGAGTGGTAGAAACATAAAAATTATCTCTAAATTATCTTGAAGATCTTGCTAGAAATTATCTCATTACCACTCAAATTTGCCTCTTTTTAACAGAAGAGAAAATAGTGGAAAGAGTCTTAGCAGGAGTGGAGTCCTGGGAATGTTTAGTCTCAGAAGAAATTGGGTTAATTGGCTCAGTTCTATTTTGGAGGGAAAGTAGTATTAAGAGATTATAAGAAGTAAAAATCTTCTACTTATCCTAAATAGCTTTTAGGAACTCAGGACGACCAGCTTTTTTGTTTCTTAAATTAGATGTGTAAAGTAACTATCCTATGGGGAACTCCAGTTATTTCTCAATTCTGGGACTGGTTTTGGGAATAGAGTAGCATAATTGTGTAAATTATATTTCACTGTTTTTCTTTCTCATGTACCTTTATTCAGGTTCTAGTACTTGCATAGGAGGAGACAATATTTTTATAGTGTTTTTCCTAATTCTTCTGACTGGGCTTTATTTTCTCTAAAGAGGTTGGATCTAAAGGACAATAAGAATCTCTAGAACTACTTTCAAAAACATAAGGCTGGAATGTCAGGTGCTGTGTGTTATGGTTTGAATTTTAAAATGTCCCCCAAAGAGCTCATGTGTTAGGTAGCGCAAGAATGTTCAGAGGGGAAATGACTGGATTTTTGAGAGCTTGTGTTAGTTTTTTGTCATTGTGAGCAAAACATCTGACAAGAACAATTTAGAGGAGTAAAAGTTTATTTTGACTCATGTTTTCAGGAGTTTCAAGCCGAATCCATTGCTCTGGGCCCAAGATGAGGCAGAACATCATGGCAGAAGGGTGTGGTGGAGGAGCAGGGCTCATCTCATGGCATCCAGGAAGCAGTGAGAGAAAGGAAAAGGGGCCTTGGGGAAGATGAACCCTTCCAGGACATTCCCCCAGTGACCCATCTCCTGCAGCCATACCCTACCTGCCTACAGTTGCCTCTCACTTAATCCATTCAAACAACGATTAGCTGGTTAGGTCATAGTTCTTATAATCCAATCGTTTAGCCTTTGAACATTTCTACATGAACACAGGAAATTTGGGAGGGATATGTAATATCTAAATCATAACAACTTTAATCTAATCAGTGGATTAATCCATTTGATGGATTAATAATTTGAATGGATTACTAGGTGGTAGATGTCAGATCAGGCGGGGCAGGCAGCGACCAAAGGAGGCAGATTTAAAAGGGCCGCTGAACAGGCTTTATTGAGATATCACTCCCGGGCGGAACTCGATCAGACACACAGAGGGGACAGGAGAAGGGTCTGAGGAGAAACCGCGTGGAAGCTCGACAGGACTGGACTTTTATGGGGATTACAGCAGGAAGGGAAGGGCTTGGGACAGGAAAAGGTGTTTCTAGGGTCCCTTGCCCCCTTGGAGTTGGTCAGGGGACTTGGCTGAACTCCAGGATTGGCCAGGGGGTCCTGCTGATTGACAGGCGTTAGTCAGGAGGTCTGATTGATTGACAGGCATTTCTGCCGGCATCTGATTGATGTTCTTTTCCCGGTGTGGGCTGCTTTGTTCTAAGTTGCCACTAAGTCGCCACCAAGTTGCCACCATCGACCTAACAATAAATGTAGGCAGGTGGGGTATGGCTGAAGGAAGTAGGCCGCTGGGGCCAGGAGAAATGCATTTGGGCTCTGTGTCTTGTCCTGGCTTCTCACATGCATCCCCTTGCCCTCTTCCATGGCTCCCTGTCTCTCCCTCCCTCTCCCTCCTCCCCTTTGCTGGCAGCTTTCCTCTACCCCACCCTTTTGCCAAGTGTTCTATCTCATCTCAGGCCCAGAGCAAATGGAATCATCCAACCATGGACTGAACCCTGAAGCTATGAGTCAAAAGATACTTTTCTTACTTTAAGTTCTTCTTCTTCTTCTTCTTCTTCTTCTTCTTCTTCTTCTTCTTCTTCTTCTTCTTCTTCTTCTTCTTTTTCTTCTTCTTCTTCTTCTTTGGTACTGGGGATTGAAAGTAAAAGAAATTGAAGTTAAAGCGTAAAAGTTAAAGGGTAAAAGACTGGGTGTTGTAAAGTTTCTAAGCTGCAAGGTCTGAGTTAAAATGTAAAGGATTAGGTATTGTTAGGTTTCTATGCTACCTGCAAAACCTGAAATTTCTGTAGCTGTTAAGACAATGCTTGGAACTGCCCAGTAAATATTTCCCCTGACTATTTGG
>NW_026000026.1:85481384-85508562 GCF_001458135.2 Marmota marmota marmota
AAATCAAGGACAAGCCTGGGCAATAATTTCAACGAATTCGGTTGCAGTCTTAGTTTTTATTCCTGTTCCTTGTGTATTTAACAGCTCTTTTAGTTCGTTGGCCAGACGAACCTTCGCTGTTGAGTTACCCATTGTACGTACCCTGTCTCTTTAAATTATCTTTAAACCAATCCTCCCCCTTCTTTCTTAGAAGGTGAGCCCCGTCCGCTTACCCCTGCTTTCCGGATCTCGGTGGGAACCTCCAATTGCCGCGTCCGGCCAAGGGAGCCGAGTCCGGCGAGGGACGGCGAGGTTAAAAGACACACAGGACACCAAGGTTCTTCATCCAGGAGTCAATAATCTTTATTGCTAACACACCTTTTTTATACCCCAAGCAGCAGAAGTGGAAAACTACCCAAAAGCAGGAGGGAGGGGGGAGAAATTTAGTTTTAACATCTATTATTGTCAGGTACTGAAACCTCCCTTAACAATAAGTCCATCAGACCAGAAAAGGTCAAGGCATTCTCGTGGGATACATATGTCTCAGACGGAGAAGCAGGAACAGAAAAACCGCAAGTTCGCCATGGCCTTGTGAGCTGGCCACACTGGCATGCAGAACAAACTAGTGGAGGTAGGGCTCCAGGGGCCAGGGTGGACCTGCTGCCAACAGGTCATAAGACAGATGCTTCTCATAACTTCATAAGACAATTTCTTCTCATAACTCTTCTGCAATGGTGTTTGGGCAGAAGTTTAAGCTTGAGGATACTCTCAAAAAAACAAGGAACTAAGGACTGGGGGTGTACAGCACTTGCCTAGTATGAACAAGTGCCTGGGTTCAATCCCTAGTACCCCAAACAAACAAACAAACAACAATAACAACAAAATAAACAGGGACTAAGGATATAGCTCAGTTGGTAGAGTGCTTGCCTCCCATGCATACCACACACACACACACACACACACACACACACAAACAAACAAAACAAAGGACTATTTAGAGGTCAATATGGGAGGATGATTTGACCTCATGAGTTGGAGACCAAACTGGCCAATACAATGAGACACCCCTGTCTCAAAATAAAATAAAAATAAATAAAATAAAATAAAAAGTGATAACTAACAATGGAGGTTGTGGTGAAAAACAATTGAGAGACTGGTAGAATCATTGGAGATACAAGCTAAATCGTAGGCTGGCTAGTTTACCTGGGTAAACCAGGGAAAGAGACAGCTAAAAGGAGCCCTCCAGAGGTCAGAAAAAATCTCAGAGACTTTGGGAACTACCTTTTCAAGAATTCAACTCTGATGCCAATGGTTTCTGAAGCAATTTTATTTCCTAGAGCAAAGTTGGAAACAAAAGAGCAGTCAGCCTGCAATTAGTGGAGTTTAATAGCTAGGTGTGGTCAGGAAACAAGATAACAAAGAGAATCCTGTCAACGACCTAGTCAGAGACTGAGTGTGGCCATACCCAAGGCTGAGCCCCTGAGAATTAGCTCAGGGAGGCTTAACACTGGGTGTGGGAGTGGGGCTGGGAATGGGCCCTGGAGAGATTAGGTTTTACTAAAACAATCCAGCCTGTCACTAAATAAATAAACAAGCAAATAATAATCAAATACCCCAGAGTAGGCTGGAGATAGAAGGAGCCAGTAGCTAGAGTTGCTACAATATATTTTCTAAAATAGCCAGTTGCCAACAAAATATTATCAGATATGCAAAGAATAAGGAAGTACAATTTCTACATCAGGATAAAAAATAAAAAAAAAAAGCAGGCAACAGAAACTGCAATCCTAGCTACTCAGGAGGCTGAGGCAGTCTAGGCAACTTAGACCTTGTTTCAAAATAAAATAAAAAGGAATAGGGATGAAAATCCCCAGAGCAGGAGGAAGGGGGGGAAAGAAGCTTCAGGTTGCTGAGCACAAGGAAGTGCTGGGCAGTGGCATACCTGGAGAAGGCACAAAGTTCCATGTCCCTTTCTTCATACCTCCCCTGGGCATCTTCCATCTGGTTGCTCCTCAGTGATATAGTCTTTTTATAATAAACTGGTAACCCAGTAAGTGAAAAAAGTAATGTGTAAGGGTCCGGCGAAGCGTTGGAGAAAGAGACCACCAAGAGACCACTCATGCAATTGGCAGAAGGGGATTTATTGATCCAGCATGCTGGGGCTCCGTGCCCACTCGAGAAGGGAAAGCAGCCCAGAGCCCCGAGCAGGGGCTGAGCACTGCTTAAGTACACTTTTTTGGGGAGGGCGGAGATTTTACATACATCACAGTCTCCTTTAACAAATCATAATACACTGCGGGAAAATCAAACAACAATTCCTAAACATGATTAGTTCATTCATTGGCGGGAACAGGTTGGGCGGGGGTGATAGGTCAGTTCTAAAGTGGGGTACACATTCAAACTGATTGGTCCAGGCCCTGCGATGCCTATGTGCAAGATCGTACAGGGCCCTAAGTTATTAAACAACCAAGCGGTCAGGGGGAATATTTACTGGTCGGTTCCAAGCATTGTCTTAACAGCTACAGGAATTTCAGGTTTTGCATGTAGCATAGGAACTTAACAATACCTAGTCCTGGATGGCGTTGGTGGTATAGTGGTGAGCATAGCTGCCTTCCAATACCTAGTCCTTTACATTTTAACTCAGGCCTTGCAGCTTAGAAACTTTACAATGCCCAGTCTTTTACACTTTAACTTCAATTTCTTTTACCCTTACAATGTATGATGAAAATTACACCTTATAGAGAATATCAATAAAGAGAAATATTAAAAAATGGAAATCCTTGAATTGAAAAATACAATAACTGAGAAATTCACTGGGGGGGGGCTCAACAAAAGCAGCTCAAATTTGCTGCTTTTTCCCTCAATAAGCTAATAGAGGGAAAAAGCAGCAAATTTGAAGACAGATTGATAGTACTTAAGCAATATGAAGAACAGAGAGGAAAAAGAAGAATGAAAAGAGCTTCAGAAAGATGTGGGACACATATTCATCAACATACATGTGAGGAGAGTACCAGAAAGATGGGAGAGAAAGAAATGAGAAGAAAAAATTGGTCACATAATGTTTGAAATCTTGACAGATTTATTGGAAAACAATAGCCTATATATCCAAGAGAACTCCAAATAGGATGAACACAAAGACACCCACAAGCAGTTTCATAATAAAATTGGTGGAAATCAGAGGCAGGAAGCCCCAAGAAAACAATCACAAGGGAACACCAATTAAAATTAACAGCTGACTAGGCAGAAAAATGGCAGCCAGAGGCAATGAGATAATAGATTCAAAGTGCTCAGCAACAGACAAACAAAAATAAATTCTACATCTACAAGAGCTTTTTTCAAAAATGATGGTGAAATAAATATTTTCTAGATAAGCAAAGACTGGATTTGTGGCTAGCAGTCAAGCCCTAAAAGAAACAGTAAAGGAAGTTCTTCACACTGAAAGAAATTGACTGCAGAAGCTTATCTGAATCCACACAAGAAGCATTGGTGTCTTAGCCATCTTGAGCTGCTATAACAAAATACCATAAAATTGTCTCAAAAAACATTTGCTTTTCATAGTTTGGGGGTGTGAGAAGTCCAAGACAGAGGGGCCAGCAGTGTATTCCTGGTGAAGATCCTTTTTCTGGCTTGCAACCACTACTGTGTTTCTTCTTCTTCTCCTTCTCCTTCTTCTTCTTCTTCTTCTTCTTCTTCTTCTTCTTCTTCTTCTTCTTCTTCTTCTTCTTCTTCTTCTTCTTCCTCTTCCTCTTCCTCTTCCTCTTCCTCTTCCTCTTCCTCTTCCTCTTCCTCTTCCTCTTCTTCTTCTTCTTCTTCTTCTTCTTCTTCTTCTTCTTTTTTTTTTATACCAGAGGTTGAACTCAGTGGCACTCAACTACTGAGCCACATCCCCACCCCTATTTTGTATTTTATTTAGAGACAGAGTCTCACTGAGTTGTTTAGCGCCTTAGGCTGGTTCTGATCTCGTGATCCTCCTGCCTCAGCCTCCCAAGCTGCTGGGATTGTAAGGTCAGGCCGCCACGACCTTACAGATTTTAAAAGGCCTCTGAAGGAGGCTTTATTGAGATTTCACTCCCAGGCAGAGCTCTCAGACCAGCAGAGTGGGTCTAAGAGAATCGCGCCAGGGCTGGACTGGACTGGAATTTTTATTGGGTTTAGGGCAGGAAGGGAGGGCTTGGGACAGGAAAAGGGTTTTTTAGAGTCCCTTGTCCTACTGGGGTTGGTCAGGGGAGCTGGCTAAGATCCAGGATTGGCCTGGAGATCCCACTGGTTGACAGCGGTTCTGTCGGTGCCTGATATGTGTCCCCCCACCCCCAGCAGGTTGATTAATCACCTCAAACCAACCTAACAGGGATTACAGGTGTGCACCACTGTGCCTGGCCTCCAATGTGTCTCTGACATGGTGATGTTATTGGCAGAGTCAGGATCAGGTTCACGCAACACAGAATAGAAGAATGAGCACAATGAACAGCACTGGGGTAAGCAAGCCAGCCAAATTTTATTAAAAAAGGAAAATGAGAGAGAGATTCAGAACTCCTGGTACAGTGCACCTGGAAAAGGCAAGAGTGCCACTTAAGTCTTGCAGTGCTCCTCCTTTAAAGGCACATAAGGAGAAGTTAATAAGCTCCTCTTGATTAGTTTTTTAATATTTTAATTATCCCTAGCCTGGCATGGGCTGGATTATAGATTACGCAGTTGTTTTCGGCATGACCAGATTTAGGCCCTTTCTGAGAAACAAGAACTGTCTTACAACATGTCAGGGCATATTAAAATGGCTGTCCTCGTGCTTGGCCTCTTGGCGATCTTGATTGTCCCTTCCCTACTCTCCACTGCCTGGCCTTTTATACCTCAGTGACACAGACAGAAGTGGGTGTGAGGATTATTTTAGTTAGCATGATGTTTTTCAGGTTCCTCCATGTGGTAGCATGCATCAGAAGAGCATTCTTTTTTTATGGTTGAAAGATTTCCATCAGATGTATAAACCAGTCTTTACCAGTTGATGACATTGGGCTGTTCTACCTTTTTACTATTGTGAATAATGCTGCGAGCATCAAATACAAAGATTTGTGTGTCCCTGCTTTCAGTATTATTGAATGTTAAGGCTCTATTCCAAAATCCCAAATAAAACTACAGGTCTTTTTGAAGGAAAGACAAAGGATTTATTCTGGCCAGGGCCAAGGAGCAGAAAGCAGACAGTTCTTCAGCCGAAGACACTGAACGCGGGCCAGGGGGCCACTTAAAAATCAGGAAACCACAAAGGAGGGGGGCAGGAGAGGCAAGCACAGTCTTAGAATTGGCGCCTTTTTGTACCCATTCAGGAAGTAAGCTAACGTCTGCTCCATAGTTTAAAGATATTGTGGTCAGAGTGCAAGTGGGTGGGGGTGTCAGCATCTATGTAAGTGGGCTCATGAGGAAAGGGGCGTCAATTCTGCACAGGGTGAGATGTCTGAGCATGAGATCAATCCAACTTAACTTTCAAATCTGCCCATGACATGAGGAGTGAAATTGCTGAGTCATGTGGAAATTCTGCTTAATTTTTTGAGAAACCACTCTATGGAGTTCTCTGTATAGGTAAAATGGCTGTACTGTTTTACATATGGTTGCCTGTCCTGAGCCATCTATGAGCTGTGTGTGTGAGCTATGTGCATTGGAGCTATATGAGAGGACAAGTCTGGCATTGCACACTGACTGGGCTGTGCCATGCAAGTGTGCCTCTCCTCTCGCTCTGCCTGTGATCCCACACAGCACCTGAGATGGGTGTGTCTTGCCAAGATGTCAATCAATCTGCTGGCCACAGGACACCAAGAAGCAGGACTCCACTTTGAAACCTTATCCCTACCTTATCTGATGCAGAACATTCTATCAAATCTCCTTTGTGTGTCCCCCCTATAAAAATAGATTCTGGGTACACATTCTTTTTCCAGCACCTTCCAGTGTGAAAGCTGACCCTAAGGTCACAGAGCAGTCCCACCCTTGATCTGAGAAACTCAAGTCCATGTGTTGTGTGATTTCTTTGCTGTTTTCTTAGCTTAATGTTGCAGCCAGCTCTTTTGAATCCAGCTTATCTCGTCAGTGCAGGTCGTTGTCGAGAGTCGCTTTATTTATTTAATATTTATTTTTATGGTACTGGGGACTGAGCCCAGGGTTGTTCTACCTCTGAGCTACATTTCCAGTCCTTTTTATTTTGAGACAGGGTCTAAGTTGTTCAGGTTGTCCTTGAACTTGTGAACTTCTTGCTCAATCCCCTCCCCCGCAAGTAGTTGATGTTATAGGACAGTACCACCATGTCCACTATGGGTTTACTTTTAAATTATGTGAATAAATTACTGTAGCAAATTTACACTCATATACACTGAACAGATACATAAAGTACATCTCTGTATTGTCATTATTTGACGTAGGACCTCTGTTGCCTACGCTGGCCTCTGACTTGTGACTTGTGATTTTTCTGCCTCAGCCCACATAGCTGGAATCACAGGTATATACCTCCCTATCTGGCTGCAAATATATCTCTCTCAGCTAAAACTGTATGATGCATGATCGAGCTGTTTGCCAAACACTTCTAATTACCATGATGATTAATAACAATGGTCCAGAGCCTTAAGTGTGTGTGTTGGAGGGGTGGGTTGTGAAAAAGGGTGGTGGGGGCAGACAGCAAAATAGCAAAAGTAATTCCACATCCTGCAACTCTATTTCAACTCAGCTCATCTGACACTACAATTGAGTTAGAGGGGATGAAAAATAGAGAAGAAGATAAAGGTAGAGGAACGTGATGAGGTCAAACAGTGGTACTAGACCAGTCTGCTGTTCTTTACCTGCTTAATATTAAATTAGTATAAATGAAAGCAGTTCTCCTTCCTATCCCATTGTAATTTACAAATCACACTATTGGTTTATGATCTTTAAAAATATTGAAGTTGTAGATGAAATACGAACGACGTACAGTGACCTTAAACACTTATCAAAGGAAGGTGGAGAATAAGGGATTGAAACACTTTATCACTTTATTTTTATTTTTTTGGTGGTGCTGGGAATCTAACCCAGAGCCATGTTCATGCACTCTATTACACATCTGCTATCCCAGCCAGTTTTATCACTTAATTCCTCTGATCAGACTAGTCGCCTTCTAAAGCCATGGGAGATCACAGTGCTTTGGTATTTGGAGAGAGGTGAATGCAAAGGCATATCTGTAATTTTTATTTCTGGTGGGCCTTTCTTCAAGACAATTGTGCGATCTTCCCCATGGCAAAGCCTTTCACTGTGATCCAAAAAGAGAGAGTCTTCTAGTGGTCCAGTATGGATCCCACATGCTTCTGCTTTCTAAAAGAAAAAAAACAAAAAACCTCTGCTTAATATCACATCAAACATCATTTTCTTGTTATATCAAGATGAAAGTGTTCTGATCGTTTTTCTAACTATCTGATGGACAGAGCAATATCTCTTCTAAAAGCAGAGCTCTGTAACTTGGTATTAACCTGACTACCAGGATGAGCCAGGAGGACTGAAGATTATACAGGTGGTAGGTAAGCCTGGTGTCAGATCATTAAACTTCAGCTTTACTACTTATGTGACCTTGTACAGGTCACATGCCACTCACCCCAGACTTAGTTTTCTCAAATATAAAATGGAAATATCAAGGGGACTGGAGATAAAGCTCAATTGGTAGAGTGCTTGCCTTGCATGCACAAGGCCCTGGGTTCAATTCCCAGCAACACCAAAAAAAAAAAAAAAAAAGTCAAAGAAGACCTTAGAAGAAGGAAAGATCTACCTTGCTCTTGGATAGGCAGAATTAATATTATCAAAATGACCATACTTCCAAAAGCACTATACAGATTTAATGCAATTCCAATTAAAATCCTAATGACATTCCTCATAGAAATAGAAAAAGCAGTCATGAAATTCATCTGGAAAAATAAGAGACCCAGAATAGCTAAGGCAATCCTTAGAAGGAAGAGTGAAGCAGGTGGCATCACTATACCAGACCTTAAACTATACTACAGAGCAATAGTAATAAAAATAGAATGATATTGGCACCAAAACAGACTGGTAGAACAATGGTACAGAATAGAGTACACAGAGACTAACTCATATAATTACAGTTATCTTATATTAGACAAAGGTGCCAAAAACATGCATTGGAGAAAAGATAGCCTCTTCAACAAATGGTTCTGGGAAAACTGGAAATCCATATGCAACAAAATGAAATTAAACCCCTCTCTCTCACCATGCACAAAATTCAACTAAAAATGGATCAAGGACTTAGGAATATAACGAGACTCTGCGTCTAAAAGAAGAAAAAGTAGGCCCTAATTTTCGTCATGTGGGATTAGGTACCAACTTCCTTAATAAGACTCCTGTGGTGCAAGAATTAAAATCAAGAATCAATAAATGGGATGGACTCAAACTAAAAAGTTTCTTCTCAGCAAAAGAAACAATCTGTGAGGTGAATAGAGAGCCCACATCTTGGGAGCAAATCTTTATAAACCCTCACACATCAGATAGAGCACTAATCTCTAGGATATATAAAGAACTCAAAAAGCTAAACACCGGGCTGGGGATGTGGCTCAAGCGGTAGCGCGCTCGACTGGCATGCGTGCGGCCCGGGTTCGATCCTCAGCACCACATACAAACGAAGATGTTGTGTCTGCCAATAACTAAACAATAAATATTAAAAAAAAAAAAAAAAAAGCTAAACACCAAAAAAAGCAAACAAAAAAACCCCAAATAACCCAATCAATAAATGGGCCAAGGACATGAACAGATACTTCTCAGAAGATGATATATAATTAATCAACAAATATATGAAAACATGTTCATCATCTTTAGCAATTAGAGAAATACAAACCAAAACCATTCTAAAATTTCATCTCACTCCAGTCAGAATAGCAGTTATTATGAAGACAAACAATAAATGTTGGCGAAGATATGAGGAAAAAGATACACTCATACCTTGCTGGTGGGACTGCAAATTGGTGCAACCACTATGGAAAGCAGTATGGAGATTTCTTGGAAATCTGGGAATGGAACCACCATTTGACCCAGCTATCCCTCTCCTTGGTCTATACCCAAAGGACTTAAAAACAGCTTACTACAGGGACACAGACACATCAATTTTTATAGCAGCACAATTCACAAGAGCTAAACTGTGGAACCAACCTAGATGCCCTTCAATAGATGAATGGATAAAAAAAAAATGTGGCATATACACACAAAGGAATATTACTCAGCAATGAAAGAGAATAAAATCATGGCATTTTCAGGTAAATGGATGAAGTTAGAGAAGATAATGCTAAGTGAAGTTAGCCATAGTGGGGTAGGGAAAGGGAGCATGGGAGGAATAGTGGAACTCTATATAGGGCAGAGGGGTTGGAGGGGAAGGGAGAGGGCATGGGATTATAAATAATGGTGGAATGTGGTGATCATTATTCTCCAAAGTACATGTATGAAGACACGAATTGGTGTGAATATACTTTGTATACAACCAGATATATGAAAAATTGTGCTCTATATGTGTAATAAGAATTGTAATGCATTCCACTGTCATATACATATATATTATATATATAAACATAAACATAGGATTTAAAAGTATCCCTTAAAAGTTCATCCTAACTTTGGAACATATTGAGAACATCTGAATCCCAATTATTTCTTCCAGGACATTAAATATCCCTTCTTGCTTTGTTTAATTGAAAATGAGGTAACCATACTTTTTTACATCATAAATAAAAGGATTGCCTATAAAAAAGGAGTTAAAATTTAAAAAAAGGATTCTTTGAACATTGAACAAAACACATGTGAACCAAGGCTGGGTGTAATTCAGCAGTAGAGTACTTGCCTCATCTGCTTGAAGCCCTGTGTTCAACCCCAGCACTGGGAAAAAAAAAAAATGGAAAAAGAAAAGCAACTTATGTGAATGAAAATGCTTTTTTTTTTTTTTAAAGAGAGAGAGAGAATCCTAATATTTATTTTTTAATTTTTCGGCGGACACAACATCTTTGTTTGCATGTGGTGCCAAGGATCGAACCCGGGCCGCACGCATGCCAGGCGAGCGCGCTACCGCTTGAGCCACATCCCCAGTCCATGAAAATGCTTTTGTCCATTACGAGGTATTAAATTGATATAAGGTTTGATGCTGTTGTTATAATTGTTGCTGGATAAATAACAGCAATAGGTTATTGACTGAAGTATACATCTGCTTTTGATGTCTCAATATTGAAGAATAGCATTCTGGCCTGGCTTTGGAGTGCAGCCCTGTTTCTGGTACATGGTGTTATCACTTCTGAGTTGTTAAGTGTGTGTGTTTGTGTGTCTGTATGTGCATTATCATCTAAGGAAAAATGGTAAGAATAAATAGGAAAAGAAAATAATAACCTAGAATGTATTAGAAGTTACTCAGTATGGCCAAATTCACTTCATTTAATTAAGTTTCATGGTAATTCTATAAGGTAGTATGTACCAGTCCCCAGTCACTAATTATGTTTTTAAAATTGTTGGGAATACTTTATTTTTATTTATTTATTTTTTTTTCAGAGTAGAAATTAGAAGTTTATTAAAGGACAGCAGAAAAGACTTCTCCTGGAGGAAGAAGGGGACCCAAGAGGTGGAATCCCACAGCCCCTGGATGTAGCTTTAATACTAATGGCACCTGCTTCTGATGGGCTTAACACTGCCAGTTAGCATCATGTGGAGGTTCTGAGATCCTTTTGTATGTCTATTTTGTTTGTATTTGCATTATTGTATTGCCTAAACGTTTACTTTCAAGTTTATGTGAAAGTGCATCAAAAACATTTTTGTATAGTCATATATATCTTACAGATTATATTCAATTGGTACAAGCTTGTAAATGATGAATATTTGTGAGAAAATACCTTCAGATTCACATTCCTGAATTCCATATTTTCTTTCCAAGGCATGACATAACGTGCTGGGATCATCCCTTGCTTTAATGAAAACCGTGGCAAATGAATCTCATCATACCTGACGATTAAGAAAGCAAGAAAAAGGAATGTCTTGTGAGTTTGTTGTTTTGGCATCATTCCAAGGAATTGAGGTAATTGTGTCCATGGTGTTTGGACCCTTGAAGTTGCAGGACAGAGAACTGTGCTAATTTAGGCTCACCTAATAGGCCATCAGTTCTTTAAATCCCCACATTATCACCAAGATCAAGTCAGGGTCAAGTCAGGGTTGGTTACCTCCAGTCCTTTATAGTCTGCCCACAATGTCCATATAACCAGGTGTGGTTTTTTTCCCCCTTTTTTTCTTTTGGTGCAGTGCTGGGGCTGGAATCTAGAGCTTCCCACAATGCTGTATCACTGAGCTACATCCCCAGTCCCCACATAACCTGATTTTTAAGACAGCAGGCAGTGTACTGTTGTACCATAATTTGCCTCAGGCCTACTCTTGTCTACAGGAAATCTCTGGCCAGTGGCAAAAACAAATACCACCCCATCCCCAGACCCAGAAACTAACTTGGCTTCTAAATTTATATGTGATCAGACTTTCACTGCACATGTATGATATTTCCCTTTGGAACATAAAATTTTCTGTATCAATGTGAAGGAGAAACAATTATTATCATGTGGAACAAATCAGCAGTCAAAACCCCTCAGAACCCTTGAGTCCTCACTTATTAGCAGGATTATATGAATTATCATCAGAGCAGTCATTGGATAAGGTCAGATCACTGTCTTTTCCTGAAGCCATCACTGCCAGCAGTGACAGAATTCTCATCTAGAACCCAATTCACTGACCTAATCTAATGGAACTACTGCCTCTGATGTAACAATGTCGTGTGAATTTCATAGCAAACTTTAGAAGTTACATAAACAGCTGAGAGGGCCAAGCTCAGAGCTACTTTTAGTGGTAATTTTATTTTATTTTTTAATCTCCCTTCTTGGGAAAGACATTAACATTTAAAACTGGGAATGCTTGCAGATATATTGCAAATTTGACATGTATTGGAAATACACTTGCTAAATATAAGTCATATTAACATTTTCTATTTGCTTTTGGCTAATTTTCCTCCTTACATACTGCACATCATCGTTGATAAATGTTCCATTTGTTTTATCACCTATTACTTAAGACACACTTTCAGTGTAAATCAAGTTTAAATCCAACCAACTCATTTTATCTTGTGATACTGCAGAATATTTCAGATTATAAAACTCTATAATAAAGTCACAAGTGAAGATGAGTACTTCAATTACTATGACAGAGGCAGAATGTTATTACTGTAAATCCTACAGACTAGCAAGAAAAATATACAGGAAGAATTATAGTGAGATACACTGGTTTTGTGGGAGTATAAAATGAATACATATATGGGAAGTTTGGACACTTTCTTTCAGAAAAGTTTAGAGAAGAGTAATATTGATAAATGTAAAAAACCTTAAAAGTGGAAGCATTTGTTTCTACATGACAGTAGGATGCAACCCATATCAGATATCTGTGTGGTTTCAAATGTTAAAGAAGCAAATACTGATAAATGAACTGGTACAGTGGATATAAAGGAAATTTTCATGAAGACAAACAGCCTTAGGCATCAGTGCCCTTTAAAAAACTATAACTTTCAGTAGAAAAAAAAATACCAATATTTACTTGAAAATGTGGCAGAAAATACTACATCTTTAAAGTCACCTCTCATAGTGCTGGGGATGTAGCCCAGTGGAGGAGCGCTTGCCATGTGCAAGATGTGTGATGGCAGGTGGTGTTGGATCACCCCTCATGAATGACTTCAGGAACAATATCCAGTTACATATTTAGAATATTTTTCTTCCCTTGGTTATACCAATTTTTTTTTTACATATTACTTTTATTTGCGTTTTTTGTATATATGTGACAGTAGTGTATTCTGACATACTATACATATGTGGAGCATAAGTTATTCTAATTAGGATCCCATCCTTGTGGTGGTTATATCAATTTTATGAAGAGTATTTGAAATTAAAAAATGTCAGAGCTGGAAGTGTAGCTCAGAGGTGAAAGCTCATGCTTGGCATGTGCAAAGCCCTGGGTTCAAACTCTGGCACCAAATAATAAAACTAATTTTATTTTTGCATTATTTATAAATAAAAAACATCCAATAACCACTTAACTCTAAGATCTAATTGCAAAGACTATTTTTTAGGTACTGAAAGACTTCAAGTACATTGTAAGGAACAGTTTATAACTGCTGAATTATACATTTTTGCTTAAAAAAATCTACTTGTTAAGCACATTTTTGCTCAAGATATTTTGTAAATTATTTAAGACTTGGAACATTTTAAGTATAACTACTTTTATTTTTGTCTTTAATGAAGACAAGTGATTTGAAACTTCATGCAGATATGACATTTTAAATACCTAACTTCCATAACATAAGGTAAGACAGTCTTAGGTAGGCAACTACTGGGAATTTTAAAAAATGTCCATAATATCACACAGGTATGGATCACACTCAGTATCTAGTATATGACCAAGTTAATTAATAAGTCAAAAACAATGTTGGTCATGAATTGGCATGAACATACTTTATATATAAAGATAGGAAAAATTGTGCTCTATATGTGTAATAAGAATTGTAATGCATTCCACTGTCATGTATTTAAAAAAAAATAAAAAAACAATGTTGGGTGTGGCGGTGCATGCCTGTTGTCCCAGCTACTGGGGAGGCCGAGGCAAGAGGATCACAAGTTCCAGGCCAGCCTTAGCAACTTAGCAAGACTCTGTTCTAAAATAAATAAATAAAGGGTTGGGGGTGTAGCTCAGCGATAGAGCATCCCTGGTATCCTTCTCGAGTACCAGAAATCCCTAAAACAAACAAATGAATGAAACAAAATAAAACCCAACAAAAAAGCCACCAAATTCACAACCAATACTTCTTTGAAAAGCTTCTGATATTTATTTGCTTCTGCATAAACAAGAGGGAAGAACCTTCAATACAAACCTTTTTTAAGTCTATCCTTAAAATTGCCTAAGAGTTCTTATAATATAGAAAAAAACAAATTTGAATGCATTTGTAACAGCTTAATTATGTGTGTCCCATCTGGATCTTTTAACGGAATGTTTTGAAACCAAAGCATAATTTACCACAAAGACAAATCAGAAAAAGAAATTAGATTTTTGAGTGGTGTGTTACAATGACCTGGACAAAACCAATTATCAACTAGTAAAATACTCTTAATAATTAGCACATGCAACAGAGAAAATATACTGTAAAGTATGGTGTCAGACATAAGCCATCTTTAAATGTTTCTATCAATTGTATTCATCTCTCCACATATATTAATTTTTATTTAAAACAAGAAACAGTTCTTTTTTCTCCTGATTCTCATGTTTATCAGTGCAAGTAAAACAAAGCAATCTTAATAAAAATGGGTTATTACAATGTTATTTTAGAAAGGTCTATTCCTCAAAATGTCCAAAATGTTCTTAAAAGATGTCCAAATCGTGAGAATGATCAACTTCAATGGCCTCCTCTGCATCCAACTTGGTTTCACCATGTCCTTCCTGTGGCTCATCAAGAGAGGCCAGGGCCTCATTTGTGTCACTTGCAAAAGTTTCTCGTGATGTATCATCTTCTTCTTGAAAATTCAAACTTTTAATGGCTTGTTTCATCTTTTTACCCAATATTTGTGTCCTCCTTTTCCTAGCAGCTTTTTTATTTTCATATTCCTTTTGATTTTCGATGTAGAAAATATCCTATAATAAAAAAGAAAAACTTTAGTAAAACAAAACAAAACCATTTATTAAAAGATAGTCAATCATTATCTCCATTTCTCACAAAAAATAAGCAAATATTAGTAGACTCAGTATCAAACACAGTCTAGCATCTTAAGTACTGACTGCAAGTAAAGACTGAAGCTATAATTCAAATCCAATCTCGTGTTGGATTTAGGGATCATGCTTATTCCACCTGAACACATCAAGTCTACAGTCAAGTTTTCTAAATGAAAAGATATAATACAAAAATCATGTTGTTTAGAGTTTAAGTAAAATGTAATTGATCACAACAAAACAGAAGCCTTTGGAATAAAGATTTACTAACTTCGAAATGTCATTCTAACTTATGTAATGTTCATGCTAAGAAATCAAACCGTGAGCCACTGCACATGCCTCTAATCCCAGAGACTCAAAAGGCTGAGGCAGCAGATTGCAAGTTCGTGGCCAGTCTGGGCAATTTAGCAAAACCCTGTCTCAGAATAAAAAAACAGGTGCAGTGGCGCATGTCTATAATCCCAGTGGTGCTTCAGCAACAACTAGGCACTAAGCAACTCAGTGAGACCCTGTTTCTAAATAAAACACAAAGATAGGGCTGGGATGTGGCTCAGTGCTTCAGTGCTCCTGAGTTCAATCTCCAGTACTCCCCACCCCCAAAAAACAAAAAAATGAAAAACAAATCAGGGCTGGGGATGTGGCTCAGTGGTCGAGTGCCCCCGAGTTCAATCTCCAGCACCCCCCACCCAAAAAAGTGGGAGAGGTTGAGGATGTAGCTCAGTGGTAGAATGTCCCTAGATTCAATGCACAGAACAAAATAATAAAATATTATATGAAAAAGAAAAAAAAAACATAAAATAACGTGGGAAATTTGATACAGATAACTATGTAGAGATATAGAGAAATCAAACTAGATCATGGATTTAAAGAGAAGGCCAAATGAACTACACTAAGACATGGAAGGTTTAAAAGGAAGTTGGTATAGATAAGATACACTTCTGAAACCCTATTATCCTCTGGGAAAGGACTCCTAAAATTTGTAGCCAAGTCTGTCCCTATCATTCTCTAAAGTACACAAAGTACGAATGCCTTGTTTATAAAAAGTACTATGGAGAATGGTGAGATAAAGGGGACTCACTCCTAAAATTTATGCTAAATAGTTACAAGTAGCACACATTAGCAAAGGAAGGAGTAAAGAACTTTGAAATAAAGGGGATAAAGGAAAAAGTTCACAATATGAGTGTTCTGACAAAGAGAAAGAATATTTGCTAAAGAAATGAGGAAGGTCGGAGGGTGGAGAAAGAGGATAAGAAAAAGAACAGGAAGAGCTACAAAGGTGAATTCAAAGTAGGCTAGCTATCATTTAGTAAGTGAATATTTTTATATGCCAGTCATCATGCTAAAAACTTCACACATTAACTCATTTTATCCTCACAAAAACTTTATGAGGTAGGTATACTATCCTTTTTTTCAGAGGAAAAAAAAATGAGGCAAAAGATTACAGAGCTAACATGAGAAAGTACAAGGTCTAAACTCAAAACTGGGGGGGTGCATGTAGCTCAGCTAAGCGGTAGAGTGTTTGCCTGGCATGTATGTGAGGCCCTGGGTTCCACCCCTGACATGGTGTGTGTGTGGGAAGGTCTGAATATAAGAAATTATATTTCTCCAAATTTATATTCTTTTTCTTTTCTTTTTTCTCCTAGTACCAGGGATTGAATCTAGGGGCACTTAACCAGTGAGTTACATCCCTAGTCCTTTTTATTTTCTATTTTGAGACAGGGTCTCACTAAGTTGCTGAGGTTGGCCTTGAACTTGCAGTCCTCCTGCCTCAGCCTCTGATTCTGAGATTATAAGCATGTGCTACCATGTGTGGCTCAGATCTATATCCTTAAAATCTATTTATACTGCCTTAACAAAAGTTTAATAATTTGGCATTTTTTAAGACTGTACTTGTCAAGTATAAAGATAAAAAATAAGCTTCATGAAGTATTTTCATTTTATGTGGAAGCACAGTAAGCATCTTCACAGAAAAAATGTCAAGTAGAATAATGCCTGGCAACACAGTAATTTTATAAAGTTCCCCTTTCCCTTCAAAGATGGCAATCCTTTCTTTCTTTCTTTCTTTTTAAATAGAGAGAGAGAGAGAGAGTGAGAGAGAGAGAATTTTTTTAATATTTATTTCTTTCAGTTACTGGCGGACACAACATCTTTGTTTGTATGTGGTGCTGAGGATCGAACCCGGGCCGCACGCATGCCAGGTGAGCACGCTACCGCTTAAGCCACATCCCCAGCCCAATGGCAATCCTTTCTAAAAAGGAACTTCACTCCTACAGGCTGTGGATTTAATAGAATAAAGCAGGGAATGGCCCAAAGAAATATCGTTGCAACATACTCTCACAATAAATGCAGACAAAAAAAAAAAATCTAAGGGAAATATTTTTGCATCCCATATTCACCAAGTAAAGAACCTGACTATATACTGTTTTATAGAGGGAGACTGTTAGGCTGTGCCTTTAAAAAAAATGGCAACTAAACTTTTTTTAATTCATGAACTTTGTTATTTTCTAAAAACTGAAGTAATTACAAGTTCACTCAAACAAAAACAAATAAAACCATAAATGGTAAATGCAAATCATGTTCCATAATTAAAAAATTAAATAATATCAAATTTTGAATTCTGAAAACCCCCCATTGTACAATAATACTCACATAAGGAATTCTCAGGAGCACAAAAATAGTCAAGAATACCTTCTAGCTGTCTTGCTGGCACATGCCTGTAATCCCAGTGGGTCAGGAGGCTGAGGCCCTAGGCAACTCAGTGAGACCCTGTCTCTAACAAAAAAGGGTTGGGAATGTGGCTTGGTGGTTAAGAGCCACTGTTCAATTCCTGGTACCAAAAAACAAACAAACAAACAAACAAAACCAAAACAAAATACCTTCCAGTTCATAAGAAATATCAAAAGATGGAGGAAAAAATGGAAAAAAGTCACAAGGAGATAATCACCAGAACATTAATAGGATAAACTAACATTCTATTAAATAACCATCATTCAAAAGGTCTTAAATGACAAGGGAGGAAAATGCGGGATTAAAAACAACAAAACATATGAGGGGCTGGGGTTGTGGCTCAGTGATAGCGCACATGTGTGAAGCACTGAGTTCAATTCTCAGCACTACATACAAATAAATAAAATAAAGGTCCATCAACAACTAAAAAATATATATATATAAAAAAAAACCCGTATGATAACTGGAACATGGAAACCTATATTGGATCCTGGTTGAGGTGGAAAATATAAAATAAATTATTAGGACAACTCAGAAAATTGAAACAAGGTCTCAATATTGGATCTTAGGACATGCTTGTTGAAATAATGAGGCTGAACATCATGATGTTTGCTACTTATTTCCAAATGAACCAAAAAATTTCAACAGGTAAAGCAGAAATGTCAAAATAAATGTCAAAATGAGCCAAGCATGGCATTGCATGCCTGTAATCTCAGTGACTTGGAAAGTTGAGGCAGGAATATCACTAATTAGAGACCAGGCTGGGCAACTTAAACTCAAAAATTTTTTTTCTGGCACTGGGGATTGAACCCAGTGCTCTTTATCACTGAGCCATATTTCCAGCCCTTTTCATTTTTTATGTTCAGACAGAGCCTGACCTCAAACTTGGGATCCTCCTGCCTCAGCTTCCTCTGTTGCTGGGATCATAGGTGTGTACATTCACACTTGGCTTCAAAATTACATATTTTAAAAAGGGCTGGGGATGTATCTCAGATGTAGAATGCTCTGTGTTCCAGCCCTAGTGGGAGGGGATGGACATGAAACAT
Organism: Marmota marmota marmota; assembly: GCF_001458135.2. Lineage (NCBI taxonomy): Eukaryota > Metazoa > Chordata > Mammalia > Rodentia > Sciuridae > Marmota > Marmota marmota. The sequence goes on from NW_026000026.1 coordinate 85,499,891, forward strand.
CAACCATCAATGTCATTGAATATATGGGCATTAATCTTATTACTCTATCTATTCTGCATGTTTAAAAATGTCCATTAATAAAAAATTTTAGGAGGATTGGAAAAATAATTACATGCTAAGAGAACAGGACTAACTGTCGTAAAAATAAAAATCTCGATCTTGGCTCTGAAAGGGAAGAAAAAGAGGAGGCAAGCCTTCACAAAATGTACAATGACAAAATTGGTCCATTTAAGGCAGAGCAGGTGATGAAGTTGGAAAGCAAACCCAGAGGCTGAGTGAGCAGAGGTAAAATCACAATGGAGCTTCAAAGCCAAGAACATTATCATTACCTTAATTTGTTCTTCCGTGATACTTGGGGTGTTTTTCAGGAGATTCAGAAAAACCCCACCTGGTGTTCTTCTTCGGCTACCATTCTACAAAAAATAAACAAAAACAAACTGTGAACTACATACGACTTTTCTTCTTCTTTTTTTTTTTTGGTCACTCTGCATATCTGTGAATAACTGTAAAAACAAACCACTAATATTGATTTTGAATTTATAAATAACTTTTAGCAAGTAGGCAAATATGCAAATATAAAATCAACAAATAATAAGGACCAACATATGTGAGTGTGTGTGTACACATGTAATATAACAGAAATAAAAAACTATAATGCCGGCTAGGGATGTGGCTCAAGAGGTAGCGTGCTCGCCTGGCATGCGTGCGGCCCGGGTTCGATCCTCAGCACCACATACAAACAAAGATGTTGTGTCTGCCGAAAACTAAAAAATAAATAAACAAAACAAAACAAAACAAAAAAACTAGTCATTGGCAACTTTAAAAAGAATGAAGAGCCAGGTACAGTGGTGCACACCTGTAATCCCAGCAGCTCAGGAAGCTAAGGCAGGAGGATCACAAGTTTAAAGCCAGCCTCAGCAACTTACTGAGGCCCTAAGCAACTTAGTGAGACCTTGTCTCAAAATAAAAAAATAAAAAAGGCTGGGGATATAGCTCAGTGGTTAAGTAACTCCAGGTTCAACCCCTGATACCAAGGCGGGGGAAAAAAGGGGACTCTCTTTATTTATATATGGTGCTGAGAATCGAACCCACTGCCGCACACATGCTAGGCAACCACTTTACCACTAAACTACAATCCCAGCCCTGGGGCTCTTTTTTTCTTACATTTTCCATCTAATTTGTTGGGAAATCCTGTTGGTGTCACCCAGAATCTGACCATTTTTTTCCACGCCAGAGTTATCACTGTGGTCCTACCCACATTATCTCTCACCGGCATTATTAGCCTCTTAAAACACCTTTACTGCTTCCACCCTTATCCAACATCCCCTTCAGTCTATTCTCAACAAAACTGCTTATGTCATCTATTCAAAACTCTTTTAAGAGCTATTTCATAGCAGATGTGATGGCACACACCTGTAATCCCAGCAACTGGGGAAGCTGAGACAGGAGGATCTCAAGTTCAAGGCCAGCCTCAACAACTTAGCAAGACCCTAAGCAACTTAGTGAAACCCTGTCTCAAAAAAAAAAAGGGCTGGTGGACGTAATTCAGTGGTAAAGTCCTCCTGGGTGAAATCCCTAGTACCCACCCCATAAATAAATAAATAGCTATTTCATTAAAAATAAAAGCCAAATTCTTTTTTAAAAATTTTTATTTATTTATTTTTTAGTCATACATGACAGCAGAATGAATTTTGATATATAATACATACATGGAATGTACATACATCAATCATATTGTCTATTCTGTTCTGCTGCCCTTTCTATCCTTCCTACTCCTCCCCTCCTCTCCCATCCTTTCTCTCTATCCACTCTAATGTGACAAACTTTTTTTTTCTTTTTCTCATTACAACATCATATATGTACTCTGTATAACAATGAGGTTCTCCTCCCATCTTCTGTGCAACTCCCTCTCTCCCTCTTTTTCCCTCCCACCTCTCTTCCCTATTTAGTGGTAGTCTTCTTCTCATGCTCTTCCTCCCTATCCCATTTTGAGTCACCCCCCCCCTTATATCAGAGAAGACATTCGGCATTTGTTTTTTAGGGATTGGCTAACTTCACTTAGCATAATCTGCTCTAATGCCATCCATTTGCCTGCAAATGCCATGATTTTATTATTTTTTAGTGCTGAGTAATATTCCATTGTGTATAAATGCCACATTTTTTAAATCCACTCATCTATTGAAGGGCATCTAGGTTGGTTCCACATTCTAGCTATTGTGAATTGTGCTGCTATAAACATTGATGTGAAAAGCCAAATTCTTTAAGGTGCAAATGATGCCCCACTAGATCTTGATGCACATTACCTCTCTGACCTTATATCCCACTTCTCTAAAGCACTCTGCTCTAGTTGCAAAGATCCTTTGTTCAAACCAGGTACCAGGAACAGAGATTAGGGTGAAGAGAGACAACTGAATCTTCCAAGGACAAAGTTGAAGACTATCTTCACTTAAAATTCTGTATATTAACTTTAATTTTCGATAATATTGCATTAAAATATCATTTGTCTTGATTACTGAGTTTTTTGGGACTCCATCAAATTTTGTACTCAAAGCAAGCAATAGCTTACTTTACCCTATTTCTAGTCTGCTAAGTAGCTTTTACTTCTAACATGGCTGTTACTTCTACCTGGCCTGTTCTTTTTGTAGTACTGTTTCACATTCTTCAACTCTTTGTTCAAATTTCTAACCTAACCACTCCTGTTTAATAGTGACGTTCTATTATCTTCATTTGATCAATTTTGGTGTTTAATAGATACTTCCTATACTTCCATTTGATCTATTTCTTTTTCCATGGATATATCACATTCTAGTTCATTTGAAGTTATTATATTTGTCGTTTATAGACTATTTTCCTCTCACCCTCAACTACAACATAAGCTCCCTGTTCTAGAATAGGCCTGGCACATGGCAGTCACTCAATCAATAATTGTTCAAAGAAAGAATGTATCAAAAGGAAGTGAATTTCAATTTGTACCTTAACATTTAGTACATTTGCCATTAGTTCACTGGAATACAAAATTTTATTACTACAATATTGAAATACCCAATCTTTACATAAAAGAACACTCGTCGCCCTTTTAACAAGAAATGCAGTCCAGCAGAAGAAAGGAAATTTCCTATTTTAAATATTTATTTATTTATTTATTTTTATATGGTGCTAAGGATGGAACCCAGTGGCTCACACGTGCAAGGCAAGTGCTCTACCACTGAGCTACAGCCCCAGCCCTCACAGAACCTTAATAGTGACATAAACAGGGATGTCAGTGTATTCATTATTATTAAAATTTGTTGGGTTGTTGACTTCTATAATTTATGTTGACAGGCTAATTCCTCAGCCAATGCTGCTAACTCTCTAATTTGTTTCTTTTCTCTTCATTTCCACAGCATAATATTGATCTACTCTCTTGTGCTGTGAGAACTGGATAAAAATAAATTACAAACCAGGAATAACAAGAGGGAAACCATTCACACTCAGATCTTCACCCTGTGGTGTAAGCTGAATTGAATGAGATCTGCAAAACCATTCTAGAACTGCCACTGCCTGTGATCAGGCCCTGGCCAGATGTGCTCTTTTCATCATTCTGAAACAGTAAACAGTGTTTTTCCATTTTCTTTATTGCTCCCTACCCCAGGAGCTATTTCAGATTTTTTCCTTTTGGTCTCCACCACCCATGTTATTGTAATATAAATGGATCACTGTAAATCTGTCTGGGCTTTATTAGGTGCTACTTTTAATGAATCATATAGGGATATGTTGTCACCTTCCTAATAACAGATTACAATTTATGTTTTTTTGTAAGGAAAGTATTAATTGAAAACAAGAGGGTGCCAAACTTTTATATTCAGTTCTGTTAATTTTATCTGAAACACATTGCAATAATGTATGGTAAATAAGAGGTCCAAAAGAGGTAAGTGAACTTACCTGGGATGAAAAAACCATGACAAACAATTCTAAAATACAAACTGTGAATCAGTCTTACCATTATAAAAAGGCCACCATTTTGTTCGACTTCTGCAGTTTCCATTAGAAGTTCAATTGCCTTTTTGTTCCCAATTATTCTCACTACTCGGGCTATCAGATCTTTCTTTGGTTCTTGTAACCTGAAAAGAAACAAAGTAAATTTAACCTTTTATTTGTTGTTGATGAAATCTACTTTAATTACCAGTATAGCCCTTAACTAGAATCAAATCCCTATTCTAATAACATTTGCTTTTCAAAATATTCAATAATTAACTGAGTCACTGACATGGAAACATCCTAATTTGGGGTCATGCAAAGAGACAGTAACTTCAGGGTTCCATGTCAAGTCTTTTTTTTTTGTTTGTTTTTTTTGTTTTAGATTTTATTTTTTTTTATTGGTTGTTCAAAACATTACAAAGCTCTTGACATGTCATATTTCATACATTTGATTCAAGTGGGTTTTGAACTCCCAATTTTACCCCAAATACAGATTGCAGAATCACGTCGGTTACACATCCACATTTTTACATAATGCCCTATTAGTAACTGTTGTATTCTGCTACCTTTCCTATCCTCTACTATCTCCCCTCCCCTCCCCTCCCATCTTCTCTCTCTACCCCATCTACTGTAATTCATTTCTCTCCTTCCATGTCAAGTCTTATACTTGACATTTTTATTTGCTTTACTGGATTATGGCAGATTTCAAAATATATATATGCACACGCACCAAGGTGAATATAAGCTTGAGTGCAAAAAAGATAAACCTAAAAGTTGGTTTTCCTAATTCCAGAGATATCTAGGAGCTTTAAAATGGATAAAACAGGGGCCGGGGATGTGGCTCAAGCGGTAGCGCGGTTGCCTGGCATGCGTGCGGCCCGGGTTTGATCCTCAGCACCACATACAGACAAAGATGTTGCGTCCGCCGAGAACTAAAATAAATAAATAAATATTAAAATTCTCTCTCTGTCTCTCTTTAAAAAAAATAAAATAAAATGGATAAAACACATGACTTATAAATTTACCACCCACTAAGCAATTCTACTCCTAGGTATTTACCTAAAAGAAATGAAAATGTATGTTAATGATAGCCAAAAGTGGAATATTCATATCCATCGGACATGGACATATACAGATCTAAAAAAAGGGAATTAAGTACTGATTCCTGTATAACATGTATCATTCTCAAAAACACTTCATTAAGTGAAAGAAACCAATCATAAGAACACATATATGGTTCCATTTGTCCAGAAAAGGCACATCTGTAAAAACAGAAAATAGATTAGTAGTTGTCTGGGAATGAGCAATGATTAACTGCAAATGGATGTACAAATATGAAGGATCTTATTGGGTTATGGAAAGGTTTTAAAATTAGGAAAACCAACTTTTAGGTTTATCTTTATTTCATGGCATTAAGCACACACCTATAATCCCAGCAACTTGGGGAGGCTGAGGCAGGAGGATTGCATTGCTGAGACAAGCACTGGCAACTTAGTAGGACCTTGTCTCAAAATAAAAAATAAAAAGGGCTGGGGACATAGCGCAATTGTGGCGTACTCTTGGGTTAAATCCCAAGTATTGCCAAACTCCAACACTTGAAAATGAGTGAATATTATCAAATGTAAAATATATCTCAATAAAATAAGAATCACAAATGAGCACTCAATACATGAGTTTAAAAAATGTTTTGTGGTGGGCTGGGGTTGTGGCTCAGTGGTAGAGCACTTGCCTGGCATGTGTGAGGCTCTGGGTTCGATCTTTAGTACCACATAAAAATAATAAATAAATGGGCTTCGTGCATGCTAGGCAGGTACTCCACCACTTCACTACACCCCCAGCCCCAAAATGTTTTATTTAAAGAGCTATACAGCACTAAATAAAAGTTCATGGAAGTATATACAAATTATCCTACCAGGCCTGTCCAAATTTAAGAAAACAAATATATTCAGATAATCAAATAAGCCTAGTTAATTCCATAAATTAAAAAAAAAAGTCTCAAAAAGGAACATCATTATTAAAGTATTTCGCATTTATGTCCTGTAAACAGAAGATATCTGGTCAAATGTTCATTTATAGGTCAAGCTTAAATGCTTACCTGAAAGAAATTTCATCAGCCACTTTCTCTTGAGAATCTTCTTCTGTGATCTCATATCGGCCTTTATAGTTCATTTCTAGTCTGTACCCTACTCTGTCTTTGACAGGCCGTTTCCTTTTCAGATGACCTTGCCCATTTTCCTCTTCCCTTGACTCCATATTTTTGCTGCTGTGCATATATTCATCTAGTTCTTTATCTAGTTCTTTTGTACATTCTTGAGATTCCCTTTTAAGTTTCTTAGCAAGTAAATAATTGTAGGTTTCAGATTGTCTGCTTTTGTCAATAGTGCCCTCCATTCCCAAGATACCAAGTTCAGTGGCCACTGCATCTTGATTCTGTTCCTGTAGTACGGCACCCCATATGTTGTTAACTTTCTTTGCCCCACCAACAAGTGGTTTCTCACTGTTCTGGTCAAATTGAAAAGGCTCCGATTTGGAAGGAGGATTAAGACACTTCTGACGCTTGCGTTTCCAAAGAGAGCTATCATCATCTGAATCAGAAAAACTCTCCTCACTTGAATCCACACTTTTAACAGTCCGATAATGTGACACTGGTACATAGGCTGTTGCAGTGCTCTGGAAGGACCTCACAGCACTGTCCCCATCTAATACTTTCTGCAAGTGAGAGAAAATAGAGTCAATTCCATAAAACATAGCAACTCTACCCACCATGAGTTATTTTTAAAAACTTATTTAGATTCATCTGAAGTATTCTGAAACAAAACTCATCTCCAAAGACATTTCTGAAATCCATCCAGTCCCCACTTTTCAAAAATCCCACATGAAATTGCTGATGGCGGGCGGGGGGGGGGCATTGCAGGTTAACCAAGGATTGAACTCAGAGGCATATGACCACTGAGCCACATCCCCAGCACTATTTTGTATTTTATTTGGAGATAGGGTCTCAATTACTTAGCGCCTCACTTTTGCTGAGGCTGGCTTTGAATGAGATCCTCCTGTCTCAGCCTCATGTGCACCACTGTGCCCCAGGAAATCTGCTAATTTTAAAGCCATAAATTTAATTTCCACAGCTAAAGCATCACTTTGTTTTAAAAGGTCTCCTAGAAATTTACCAAAGCTCTCAATTCTCACCTTTAAAAGATTTCAATCTTTTCAGTTATGACCAGAATGTGAGAAAATGATATACACAATAATTGTTACTGGCAGGATTTGTTATCTTTATTTCCAAAGATACCTATCTTAAATTTGGACACAACTTCCCTTATATGGATGGTTCTGTGACTTTACTCCTTTTAGAGTAGATGGTGAACTAAGAGGAAAAATTCCCACAATACTTTCAAAACCACAGATTTCATGGCATTAAGTTAACCAAGTTACAGGCCAATTTATATAAAACAATTCGAAAGAGATTGAAAAACAAAATATCCTGGTTTCAATTTTGTAAGACATTTAGATGCAAAATAAGTCACTTTTTCATTTTAGAATAATAATTGTACAATCTTATGGGGTTTAATATGATGTCTGGACACACCCATACTCTGGGTATACTCAGATCAGAGTAGCATATTCACCAACTCAAACATTGATCATTTCTTTGTGGTCAAATATTCAAAATCCTCTCCTAGTTATTCTCCCCCATCCTTTACTGGGGATTGAACCTAGGATCTTGCACATGCTAGGCAAGGGGCTCTACCACCGAACTACATCCTAGCCTTTTTAAATTTAGAGATGGCTGGCCTTGAATTTTTGATCCTTCTCTTAGCCTCCTGAGTAGCTGGGATTAAGGCATGCAATGCTGCACTTGGCTGCTTGTAGCTTTTTTGAAATATACATTAACTATAGTCACCCTACTGTGCTAGACAACATTTGAACTTATTTCTCCCAACTCTTTGTGTTTGACTTTTGCTTTTTTGTACTAAACACTAAATCGATTAAGTATTTGTTCAACTACTATATGCTAGAAATGGGGGTGGAGGTGATTAAGTGAGTAAGAGGATAGCCTCTCTACTTTCCATAGTAACAGCAGCTAACACTCCCTGGAGCATGACTGTGTGCAGTATGCTTCATCGAATCTTCACAACTCTACTGATAACGGCACCTAAATAGTGAGGCTAGATAGCCTGCGGGTTAGACAGTGGAGCGGCTAGGATTTGAACGCTGGCAGCTTGGCACCAAAGACCTCTCAAAGAGGCTGCTACCGAGGCACGGGGGAATTCACAACAAATTCCCATTTAGAAAGCTGGGAAATTAAAACAAAACCTAGTGTCACGGACACTAGCCTAGGACAAAGCTAGGCTCGGTGGGGAGACTTAAGACCAGGCCCCCTCGTCGTGCAAGGAGCTTCATTCTTGGAGCTCAGTTTCCTAATCTGCTGTGGACAATAAGAAACACCAAAGGTAACGCTGGGTCTTTGTCCCCAGGTTCCACGTTTTTGGCAAATTCTGTTCTTCCAAACCAACCAACCTAACAGCTCTGGAGTGGGAAAGCCGGTTAAGTTTAGAAAAAGAATAGCAGAGCTCGGAAGGCTGAGAAGAGAGGCCGGAGCCGCTGCACGCCCTTCTCGGAGGCCACACGGCTCTTGGGCCCCGCTTCGCCACGCGCTGCCGGCTGGTGTTCGCACGCCCCGCGGCCGCTGCCAGCGCCCGCGACCCAAACCACCC
>NW_026000026.1:85508580-85522364 GCF_001458135.2 Marmota marmota marmota
CGCGCGCCAGAGGGAGTGGGACGGAGACTGCTGCGCGTCCCTGAGCGAAGCGCCTTGCAGCTCAGGGTAAACGAACCCGCCCTATGCCTCCAGCACTTTTTTTTCCAGACTTTGTCTTGGGGGAAACACAAACCTGTGCGGGAAAACGGTCGTCTGGGGTTCCTCCCGCGTCCTCACACTCCTTGCCTGGATGCCCTGAGCGAGCTTCCACGCTTCTGTTCTCGCTCCTCCACAGTCCATTCTACCTGTAGCTTTAGGCGGGAGTGAGGGACCGGACGGTAACCCGAGGTCACTGTCCTTCCCGACCTCTAGGGGCGTTTCTCCTCATACTAGTTCTCTGCATGGCAAACAAGCCCCAGCAGTCCGGGCACGTGGCCAATGGCGCGGGTCAGTCGCTCGCTCTCCCCAGCCCTTGGTGCTGCTCGGGACACCCTTTATTTTCCGGGCCTGGAATCACCCGCCTCCCGGGCCACCCGCTCCTTACAAAGATTGTTCTCTCACGGTATTCTGGTTTTTGATCAAATTTCACCGCAGAGAGGTCTTAACCTTCTTCAGCCACCCTAAGTAAAACAGGGTAATGTCATTCTTGAACTCATTTCTTCGTGGCACTGGTAGTTGTATTTTTAAATTTGCATTTGAGTTTTCCTTTGGGTCTGTTTTATTCACTCCCCACTTCCCCCGCCATGTCTCTCCCAGTTACTTTGTGCGCATGACAGGTGATCAAGAAATATTTATTAGAGTGGCTTCCGCCTATAATCCCAGGGACTTGGAAGGCTGAGGCAGGAGGATTGCAAGTTTAGCAATTTAGCAGGCCATAAACAATTTATTGAGACCCTGTTTCAAAATATAAAATACTGGCGATGTAACTCAGTGTTAAAGTGCCCCTGGGTTCAATTCTCAGTGCCAGCCACAACAACAATAAACAAAACAACCCCCCAACCCCAAAAAATAGAAATTTGGCATAGTGGGCACACGCCTGTAATCCCAGCTTTTCTAGGGGCAGAAGCAAGAAGATTGCAAGTTTGATCAGCCTCAGCCATTTAGCAAGATCCTATCTCAAAAAGAAAAAAAAAAAGTAAAGTGGCTGGGGAAGTAACTCAGAGATAAAGTGCCCTTGGGTTCAATCCCTAGTATAAAATAAATAAATAGGACTGAGAGTGGAGCTCAGTGGTAGAACCCACAGGGTTCATTCCCCAAGTAAGAAGGGGAAAAAAAAAATTATTGTGGCTGAGAGTATAGCTCAGCATAGCTTAGTGGTAGAGTGTTTGCCTAGCATACACAAGGCCTTGTGTTTCATCCTGCATTGTAAGGAAAAAAAAAAAAAAAGATTCTGATCCATCTCAATTTATGTCTATGTTGTGATATAGTACCAGGATTCAGCTTAACCAGACCAAAGTCACCTTGAGATTTTACTGTCGTGGTTTGTCCCTGAGTAACCCTCAGTTTCCTAGCATGAATAAAACCATAAAAACATGTGGGGCTTTATGACTAGACCCTGGTACCATCAGCACCAGGAATGTGTCTGACCTCCTTGATATTAGCTTGTGATAAACTCAATACATTCTGACTTGGACGAATTCTCTTTTGTCCTATTAAATAAACCTCCTCTTTTGACTCAATTGTTGGGATCCACTGGTCTTGCTGCCACCTAAGACCATGCTTCTGTCAGAAAGTTCCCATTAAACTGCACTCTGTGCAATCCTGGATGTCAGCCTCTTTCTTTGGTTTTTATAGCACCTCAGCACTGGTTCTTATACGTTGGAACCAGGTTTTCTGGGACATACAGAGATTGTTTTCTTTTTTTCTCCATATGTATCTGTTATCTGAGCACCATTTGTTGAAAACACTTTCTTTTCCCCATTGGATAGCTACTTACTTGTTGGGGGAAAAAAAAAATCATTTGATGGGTAGGGGTGGTAGAGCATGTACTTTATCATGAATGAGGCCCTGGGTTCAATCCCCAGCTCCAAAAAACAAATCAACCAACCAATCAACAAACAAAAAAATAATTTGAGCATCTGAGTCTATTTTTGAACTCCCTATTCTGTTCTGCTCTTTTTCTATCTTAAGGCTAGTAGCAGCACACTATTTTAATAACTGTAGCTTAGAGTAAACTTGGATTGAGGTGTTGTTAGTCCTCTAAATTTGCTTTTCTTAGTGGGGTGTCGTGAGGTATGGTGGTAATCCTAGCCACTCAGGAGGCTGAAGCAAGAGGACTGCAAGTTTGAGGCCAGCCTCAGCATCTTAGTAACACTGTCAGCAACTTTGTGAGACTTTATCTCAGAAAATAAAAAGGACTGGGGTTGTAGCTCAATAGCAAAGCACCCCTGAGTTAAATCCTCAGTACCAAAATAAATAAAAATAAATTTGCTTTGGCTATTCTAGGCCCTTTGCGTTTATTTATTTTTTATTTGTTCTTTTTAGACATATGTAACAGTAGAATGTATTTTGGCCTATTATACATACAGGGAGTATAACTTATTCTAATTAAAATCCTATTGTGGTTGTACATGATGTGGAGTTACCCTGGTAGTGTATTTAAATACAAGGATAGGGACTGGGGTTGTGGCTCAGTGGTAGAGCACTTGCCTAGCATGTGTGAGACTCTGGGTTCGATTCTCAGCACCACATATAAATAAATAAAGTAAATGTCCATTGACAACTAAAAAAATTAAAAAGTAAATAAATACAAGAATAGGGAAGTTATGTCCAATTAATTCTATTGTCCCTCCTATACCCCTCCTGGCTCCTTTCCTGGTCTTTTGCATTTATATATAAATTTTAGAATTAGTCTGTCTAATCAGATGCAGTGGTGCATACCCATAATCCCAGCAATTTGGGAGGCTGAGGCAGAAAGATCATAAGTTCAAGACCAGCCTCAGCAACTTAGTAAGATCCTGTCTCAAAGTTAAAAAAGAATGGGGAGGTATGGAGATATAGTTCAGTGATAAAGTATCCCTGGGTAATCCTCACCACCACACCCATTCACCCACACACAAAGTATATATTTTTACCAAAGAAACATCTAGTGGCATTATGTTTGATATTTTGTTGTATCTACAGATCAATTTGGAGAGAACAGATATCTTAACAATGTTGGATCTCCAATCCATGTTCATGGTATAGCTATCCATTTATTTAGATCTTATTTCATTTCTCTCAGCAACATTTCATAATTTTAATATTTTTTTTTTTTAGTTTTCAGCAGACACAACATCTTTGTATGTGGTGCTGAGGATCAAACCCCGGCCGCACGCATGCCAGGTGAGCGCGCTACCGCTTGAGTCACATCCCCAGCCCTCATAGTTTTAATATTGTTGGATGTATTTTATTCTAGTTATTCCAAAGTTTTTATTTGAAAAATCATCTTTAAATTAGAACCTGTAATGGTTTAGATATAAGGTGCCCCCAAAAGCTTTTTGTGAGGCAATGCAAAAAAATTTAGAGGTGAAATGATTAAGAACCTTAACCTAATCAATATATTAATCCCCTCATAGGGATTAACTTGGTTTTAATTGTAGGCAGGAAAGGTATGGCTGGAGGAGCAGGACACTGGGTGCATGCTTTTGTGATGGAGCTATATATATATCTATATATATATAGATATAGATATAGATATAGATATAGATATAGATATAGATATCTCCATCCATGGGAGAGGAATCTCTGTTTCCTGGTGTTTTCCTCCACCATACTCTTCTGTCATGATGTTCTGCCTTACCTCAGGCCCCAAGGAATGGAGTCAGCTGACTATGGACTAAGACCTCTGAAACCATGATCTTCAAAATAACCTTTTTCTCCTCTAATTTCTCTTTCTTTAAATTTTTTAGTTGTTGATGGACCTTTATTTTATTTACTCATATGTGGTGCTGAGAATCGAACCCAGTGCCTCACACATGCTAAGCAAGTGCTCTACCACTGAGCCACAACCCCCACCTCCTCTAAGTTTTCTTGTTAGGTGTTTTGTCACAGTGGGAAAAAAAACCCAAAAAACAAAAAACTGACTAAAAGAGAACCTTCTTACTGAAGTATAATTTACAAAATTTATAAGCTTTATATGTCCAATTCACTGAATTTTGATAAATAAATAAAGCATGTAAACATCACTACAGTTATGATAATAAACACTCTGCTATACCAAAAATTTCCCTCCTATTTCTTTGCTACCAATCATCTCTCCCAATCTTCTGGCTCCTGGACACCTCTGATCTGCTTTTTGTCGTCATAGTTTTGCTTTTTCCAGTACATCACATATATAGAGTGATTCAGTATGTCATCTTTGTATTTGGCTTCTTTCACTTAGTATAGTGCCTTTGAGATTAATCTATGACTTTATGAGAAATGACATACGGTTTTCCAAAGTGCTTGTACCATTTTGTATTTAATCAGCAATGAGTGAGTGAGAGTTTTAGTTGATTCACATCCTACCCAGCATTTGGTTTTGTCAATCTTTTTAATTATAGTCATTTGTATCAGTCAGATATCTTTAGAGAAAGAGAACCCATAGGATATATTTAGAGAGAGATTATTATGAAGAGATTTATTGTGAGAATTGGCTCACCTGATTATGGAGACTGAGACTTCCCACAGTCTGCCTTCTGTAAGCTGAAGACTCAGGAAATTCAGTAGCATAGTTCCAATTTGACCCTTGAATATCTCCTGGGCTTCTTGTCTTGCCATGGGATCTCTCCCTCTCTCATGGCCCCCACCATGACACCATTTACCATGTGAGACAACCAAAGGAGTTCTCACCAGAGCCAAGTCAATGCTGGTGCCATGCCCTTGAGCTTGTAGAATTTGAGTTAAATAAATCTCTATTTTATTTTATTTTTATTTTTTGGTACCAGGGATTGAACCCAGGTACCATATATATTATTGGTACCATATATGTTATTATTACATGATATATATGATATTTTCTCATCGTGGTTCATATTTTCATATTATTAATAGTATTATTTGAAAAGTAAAAGGTTTTAATGTTAATAAAGTCCAATTAACAAATTTTTCGGTCTTAAGAATACTCCGAATAACAGCAGTTTTCATCTAAGAGAGCTGCTTTTCTCCCCCTGGAAAGGTGAAATTGGGTAATGTTCAATCCCAGGGGTGCTTTACCACTGAGCTACTTCCTCAGCCCATTTTTATAATTTATTTAGAAACAAGGTCTTGCTGAGTTGCTTAGGGCCTTACTAAATTGCTGTGACTGGCTTTGAACTCTAGATCCTTCTGCCTCAGCCTCTTGAGCTGCTGAGATTACAGGCATATGCCACTGCACCCAGCTAAATCTCTCTTCTTTATAAAACATCAGGCCTTGAGTATTTTTGTTATGGTAACAGAAATAATAGAAATATATAATAAAATAATAGAAAAATTAAAACACTGAGAACCAGGGGTGCTGATGGTGTAAGTCCCAGTCTGAGTGCAGGAGAAGACCAATGTCAGCTCAAGCAGGCAGAGAGAAAGAATTCTCCCTTTCTCTATGTGTGTGTATGTGTGTGTGTGTGCTCACTCGCATTTAATCACTGATAAATTGGATGTGTCCACCAGGTGGTGGAGGGCACCCAACTTGCTTTACTTATTCTATCAATTCAAATGTTAATCTCTTCCAGGAAGAGCCTCAGACACATCCAGAAATAATGTTTAACCAGATATCTGGGTATGCTGTGATCCAGTGAAGTTGGCACATAAAATTAGCCATCACAGCATTTTAGTGCATGTGTAGTAGCATCTCACTGTAGTCTTAATTTGCATCTCCCTAATGAGTAATGATGAATATCTTTTTTATTATGGAGCAAGGGCTCACTGCTCCAAGGACATAGACGCCAATATTATGGCATCCCATTTTTGTGAAGAGAAAAGGCTTTATTGCATGGCTGACTGGCAAGTAAGCCAAGAGCTAAAAACTCAAACCTGCCTCCTTGATCAGTTGGTATAAATTTAGTGGAGGAATTTATAGAAAGGGATAGGGGAGAGGTTGCTTGTTGATTGGATGGCATAACTCTTCATAAAAGGCATGTTTCTTTTAAGAGGGGAGTTACATTCTGCCTAGGGGATTTTGAGCTTGCGACATCACTGATCAGAATAACTGGCTTCTTCTATACATGTTCATTTGTGCTTGTGTATGTGTTTTTGCATGAATTACTGGAGACTGAATCCAGGGCTTCACATATGCTAGGCAAATATTCTACCACTAAGATACATCCTCAGCACTTACAATTTTTTTTTTTTTTTGAGATAGGATCTCACTAAATTTCCCAGGCTGGCCATCACCTTGTAATCCTCCTGCCTCAACTACTTTAAATCCTACCTAATTGGGATTACAGGCATACACCACATCATCAGCTCATATTCATTATTAAAAAACTGGTTCCATATTTTGCAAGACTCATTAGTGAAAGGCCTGGAGGCTTTTCCTGGAAAGAAAACCTTAAAAACTTTGTTATTTGTCACTTTCATGTGCTTATCTGACATTTATATATCTATTTTCTTTCTTTTGTGTGTGTGTGTGTGTGTGTGTGTGTGACAGAGAGAGAGAGAGAGAGAGAGAGAGAGAGAGAGAGAGAGAGAGAAATTGAGAAACTAATGTGACTCCATTTAAAAAAAATAAATAACAGCAGCTTCTACCTCAAGGCCTGTCCTAAGGAAGGGGGCGTGACCCTTGTCCCTGGAAAAACCCACAGAGCACTCCTAAGTACATACCCACCCTGCTGAGTTGTTTGCCTGTAAATAACAGGAGAGGTCTGTGGCGCCAGGTGTCCCTGACTCAGTTAGGCTAGGTGAGGACCCATAGCAACACTAGCAACCTCCAATCAGCATGAGACAGGGAAAATACCTGGAATGCCAGATGACCCCCAAGTAGTTTATAGTGGTTGATAACATGTTGGGAAACCATGTAGTTTAGCACGCACACCCCTCGTGGCCTAAACCAATCAGTTCAAACGAACCCCCTTCTTGTACTAGCCAATCACCCCTACTCAATTTGTTCCCGCCATTGAATGTGCTAATCAATGTTAAGAGTTGTTTGATTTTCCCGTGGTATGGAATGATTTGCTGTGTGATGTTGTGACTCATAGAGTATCTCCCCAAAACCTATAAAATCTCACTGAACAAAGGACCAGAACTCCCTCCCTGGAACCGCTGCGTCTAATGGTTGTGAGTCCAGGCTCCAGCTTGCAACAAAAACTCTTGTGTGCTTGCATCGGATTCGGCTCCTGGAGGTCTGTTGGGGTCCCACGAATCTGGCATAACAATATTAAAACCAGGACCTTACAAATGCTAGGTGAGTATTCTTAACACTGAGTTATATCTCAAACCCCGTGTATCTCCTTAGATAAAGAATGAAGTTTTTTGTCCATTTTAAAAAACTCAGGTCCTTTTCTTTTTATTGTTGTTAGCATTGCTTATATATTCTGGAGACAAGCCCTTTACCATACATTATTATTATTTTTTTAGTTATAGACGGACACAATACCTTTATTTTATTTTATTTTTTTTTTTAAAGATAGAGTGAGAGAGGGAGGGAGGGAGAGAGAGAGAGAGAATTTTTAATATTTATTTTTTAGTTCTCGGCGGACACCACATCTTTGTTTGTATGTGGTGCTGAGGATCGAACCCGGGCCGCACGCATGCCAGGCGAGCGCGCTACCGCTTGAGCCACATCCCCAGCCCAACCTTTATTATTTTATTATTTTTATGTCGTGCTGAGGATCAAACTCAGGGCCTCACATGTGCTAGTTGAGTGCTATACCACTGAACCACAACCCCAGCTCATATATATTATTATTATATGATATATATGATATTTTCTCACCATGGTTCATCTTTTCATATTATTAATAGTATCATTTGAAAAGTACAAGGTTTTAATGTTAATAAAGTTCAATTAACAATTTTTTTGGTCTTAAGAATACTTTGAATAACAGCAGTTTTCATCTAAGAGAGCTGCTTTTCTCCCCTGAAAAGGTGAAATTGGGTAATGTTCCAATCCCAGAGCTACATAGGCCCTAGAATACTGTTTTCCAGTCCCAAAGAAAGAACTTGGAGGACTCAGCAGGGAGGTTATGGACATTTTATTACTCACTCATTGGCAGCGGCAGGTCTACACCATACCTACAAGCAGGGGCATCTATATGTGATAGGTTGCATACTCACTATACAGGTGGCTTTCTTCAGATGTTTATGAGTACATCCCTTTACTTTACAACCACAGTCACTCTTCAGATTCTCTCCTAAAGACAGGAGATAAGGAAAGTGCCCAGCTCCCCCTCTCCTTTTCTTTGTTACCACATTCTTTTAGAGACTTTCTTATCTTCCTGAAAGCTATTCAAGGAACTGATTAGTATTTAACTCAACAGACAATAACAGGAAATGTTTTTTAATTGTCACAAGTTGGGGACTGGGAATGTGGCTTGGTGGTAGAACACTTACTTAGCTTTTATGAGGCCCAAGTTTAATCCTCAGCACCACAAAATAAAAAAAAAAAAATAATAATAATTGTCACAACTTGATGCTAAAAAGAGTTTAGAGGCTTTTTGCTAAAACCACTTGGACCCGCAAATGTAAAAACCTTGGCATCTTTGTCTCCATTTTGCATCTGTCTCCTTTGCTTTGAATGAATCATGTTGGATTTCAGAAACAGTAGGTCTGATTAATAAGAATCGAGTCCCATGCAGTGGTGAATGCCTGTAATCCCAGTGACTCAAGAGGCTGAGGCAGGAGAATTGCAAATTTGAGACCAACCTCAGTAATTTAGCAGTTTAGTGAGAGTCGGTCTCAAAAAAATAATGAATAAATAAAGAGGAGGTGCTGGGGTTCAGTCCCCAGTACCAAACGAAACTAAACAAACAAAAAACATCTTGAGGTGTGTTAAAAAACTGCCCCCCAAGCATTGGCAACTTTCTTATCACGGCTGACAAGTGACAAGGCTCCATCTGACCAATCCTGAGATAATGATGGAATAGACCACAGATTGACCAAGACTGCTTGACTAAGCATATTGCTTGTCTATATAATCTAGGAGCTCATGTCAGTACCCCTGACGACAGGGCTAAGAATGCTGCCTGTTGTCTTCCTGGTACAGCTATCCTGATTAAAGTTCCTTTCCTGCTTTTCACCATTACTTATTCTGTTTGGTTTTTGGGTGAATGGCCACCCCTGATTTGTTGTGACCCACCCAAAGCGGGGCCTCTGGCATAAGTCTTTAGTAATATTATCTAGTGTGTGGAGGCCAGGGATGCAACTAAATATTCTATAAAGCACAAAACAGTCTATCACTGCAAAGATTTTTTTTCTATGTTTTTCCTTAGAAGTTTTAGTTTTATCTCCTACCTCTAGATGTATAGTCTGTTTTGAATTAAGTATTAGATATAGTATGAAGTAAGGTTTTTTCTTTCTTTTGCATGTGAATATCCAATTAATATGCCATCATTTATTGAAAGAACTACACTTTACTCATTGAATTTCCTTGACATCTTTATTGAAAATTGACCAACCATATATATGAGTGCTTTTTGGGGGGTTCTTTATTCTGTTCCATGGATTTTTTTTTTCCTTCAGTGCTTGGGGACCAACCCAAGCCCTCACACATTCCAAGCACATAATCTCCCACTAAGCTATACCTCCATCCCCCTGTTCCAGTGATCTTTGTCTACCACTATATTAATTTGATGGTTTTATTTACCATGAAGTCTCATGATAATTGTAAAGTTGTTATAAAATGTTTAAAATTTGGCAAAATTAAAACAATATACATTGTTTTGGTTATACTAGAGCCTTTGTGTTGTAGGGACAGATGAGGCAAGGCACCGAAGATAGCAGGAAACAGTTGGGCTGCAGCCAAGTTCAGAGGGCACAGCTTTTGCTGTAATCAATCAATCCCCTGAACCTGAGTTCAGGTAGTTTCAGAGTTTTTATACCCAGCATCTAAGGGGAAGGGCTCGGAAGTTCACAGTCTGCAGAAGTTTTTATAAAAGCAGCTTTTTCTTTCACTGTTTTGGGCAAGTTAACCCTTCAAAGACAACACCTGAGAAGGGGAGAGATTCTTCTCCCTTTCTTCCCTCCCCCTGCCAGCTGTTACCATGGAACCCAATGGGTAACTTCTCTTATCTTAAAAAGATAGACGGGCTGGGGTTGTGGCTTAGTGGTAGCGCGCTTGCCTGGCATGCATGAGGCACTGGGTTCGATTCTCAGCACCACATACAAATAGATAAAAGTCCATCAACAACTTAGAAAAAAAATATATATATATACACACACACATACACACACACACACATACATACATCTTTGTGAAGCCCAGCTCAAGGCCAGATGCCTTGTTAGCACATTTCAATAAATTACTATACTGGATATGTTTGTGAAAAACTAGTAAGGGGGTGTCCAGCACCTGGAGTGTTGATATCTTCCTGGCCAGTGGCCAAGTAAAACAGGGCAACACGAAAATAGGAAGTTTATCTACATTGAACTCTTTTGCAGAAACTCTTTTGCTGACAGTCCCCAAATTAGCCATGGTGAAGATTTCTGGAGAAGCCCAGTTGAGACTTTTCTGTGGAGAAAGGGGGTGCCACTACATTTGCAATTCCATTTAAATTTTGGAGTTGACTTTCCAATTCTGTTATTTTGATCGAGATTGCATTGAATCTATAGATAAATTCAAGCACTGGAGAGGCTTTCTTAGTTTAGTGTCATTAAATGCTGGAATCTTATAGTATTAATCAACAACTCTTCTTTTGATTCTGGCTCATTAAACAGCTGGATAGACCCCAGAGTGTTGATAGGTGCCTGTAATCCCAGTTTCTTGAGAGTCTAAAGCAGGAGAACTGAAAGTTCCAGGCCAGCCTTGGCAACTTAGTGAGATCCTGACTCAAAATAAAATGAAAAGAGCTGGGAATGTAGTTCTGTGGAAGAGTGCTGACTGCAAAAAAAAAAAAAAAAAAATGAAAAAAGGAAAAACAAAACAACAACAACAAAAAAACAGCACCAGCAACACCACCGCCAAGTAGTTACTTTCCTAGAGAGAATGCAGCAAGTTGAGGATGTGAGCAGCTAATCTTTGCAAAAGACAATTTTCTCTGTAAAATTATATCACAGCATTCTGGTTGTAGCAGTTTTTTTTTTCTTTTTTCTTTTCTCTTTCTTTCTTTTTTTTTTTTTTTTAAGAATCTGATTGATATGAGTTTACCTAGAACAACAGTGTCACTTAGTAATGGATCAACAAATCAGATTCTGAGTTTTTGAAATCGATAAGGTATCCTGAGTGGTGGTAATTCAACAATTTAATGCCGTCAGGGAGCCAGCAGATCTTTTCAGGTCATACTCTGCCTCCTGCCCAGCTATCTTTGAAAAACAAAGACAGCTAGCGCTCACTGAGGATATCCTAAGTAGAAGTCATTTGTACCTATGCTTAATTACAACCCTATGACATATTTGACAAGTTGTTTAGAAAAGTAGAATTGGCCATGTGCAAACTTTGTTATTTTCAATAGAGGTAGTTAAAGTTAAAAGTCAGTACATTTAGAAGGCAGAAGATATATAGGGCTGGTGGGGATGTAGCTCAGTGATAGTCGCTTTCCTAACATGCCAACAAGGCCATGGGTTCAACCCCCAATATTGCAAAAGAAAAAGAAAAAAAAAAAAAAGAGAGAGAAGACACAATGTAAAGGTAGTTGATCAAAACACATCTGTGTTTTTCAAAAGTAAGAGTATACTGAGGCAGGATATTTATTTAGAAGGAAATGCAATAATCTGGTATTTTTCATTTATTATGACACTTAATTTGTAATTTACCCTCCCCCCACCAGAAAACTTCCCAGGCTACTTCAGGGACCAGGGACATCACCATGACTTGAGAAGTGGTTAGAAATGCCAATCTTCAGACCCCAGCCCAGATCTAGATTCAGAATGGGTACTGAACACCATGGTCAGAGTGACTAAACGCATATTGCAGTTGTCAAAGCTCTGCTCTAACCTAGTATACTCCAGAGGCAGCATTTTGCTGAACAGAATTCCTAGCACGTGTCCCGCTCCCTGAAGTCTTTCACCGGGTGGCAACCCGCCAATCTCCCCGCCCTTCCCTCAGCTGCCTAGTGTTGTTCCAAGCTGGGGTTAAACTCCGAGCTCCGCGGGAAGAAGGTCCTGAGCTTGCAGGCCGTTGTGGGGGCCGTGCTGGGAGGCAGGGCCCAGGCCTGTCCAATGGACTCTCGCGGAGGCTGGGCGGGACTCTTATTTCAGCCGCCTTCCAGACTGCAGGCGCGTCACGCGTCCAGGACTCAGGATGTGGTATTTTGCTCGCGCGCCTTGTGTGAACGCTGCAAAGAACAGCAAGCTTCTAGGACTTTGGAACAGGCCTGCTGCCTTCATGTCCACTTTGCTGATCAATCAGCCCCAGTATACTTGGCTGAAGGACCTGGGGCTCCGCGAGGAAAACGAGGGCGTGTATAATGGAAGCTGGGGCGGCCAGGGAGAGGTATGCGGCCCCTGGAGAAATCTCTGCCGCTGGGGTTTGCTGGGGAGGCTGGGCAGGCTCTGCCTTACCCGACTCCCGCTGGCCCTGGCGGCGGTTGTACTGGATGGGACGTTTGGAAGCTACACAGAGTGCCTTTACAAGTAAAACCAAAACCAAAAATAGAACAATCCTTAGATTTTTAGGTCTTTGTGTACCATGAAGATTCGAAGCCATTTTGGAGCTGGTAGGGGGCTAGATCCACTAATACTTAAAACCTTATGGCAGCGTCTTGCTTGGGATTTATAGTGAGACGCCACACACTTTGCTGAGCAGTTGATCTTAATTATGAGCACGGCTGTAGCTCTTAAAAAGTAACGGTGTAGTTTTATGTTATCCTTTTTATTGGTCTTTTCTTTTTGGTATTGGAATTGAACCCGGGGTACGTCCCCCATGAACTATGTCTCCAGTTCCTTTTTATTTTTGAGACATGGTCTCACTAAGTTGCTGAGGCTGACATGGAATTTGGGGTCCTCCTGCCTCAGCCTCCCAAGTGACTGGAATTACAGGCGTACACTACCGCGCCAGGTTTATGTCCTCTTTCTGAACTCCGGTGGACAAGGTTTTACTTGCTAAAATCGTGTGAACTTCTTTAAAAATGGGATTTCCAGCATTTCTCTATTACGCAGAGTTTGACACTGTGCCTGGCACCCTTAGTCTTCAAAAATATGTTTTATAGAATGCAATGAAAAGGTAAGGTTATTATGCTGCTCCCCCCCCCCCTTTTGGGAAAAAATGTGGCCTACAAAAGGAAGCTTTTATAGGAAAATGTTATGTAATCTTCAGTTAAGGTGACTATTTAATAAATAAACTGCTTTGATAGACGAAATATATTATTCATTTATCTGTGGCAGTAGGAGATGCAGGTGATTTTAATTGTTCTCCAGATTTCATTCAATGGTAGTTTCATTCTTTTTTTTTTTCTAATCATTAAGCTCTTCCATTAAATACTCTCTCCTGATGGCCTTTTAATTGTACGTTGGGTTTTTTTTTTTCCCCTAATCGAAACCTCTCCAGTTTATGTGGACATAGGCTTTTGCCATAGTCATCTAGAGTTTACTATTTCATCTTCAGACCAGAGGGTGGGCAGAATAAGGGAGAGAAGGAATGAGTAAAACTTTGTTAGTTTGGTCTGATAATTGAAAAAAATTGAAATAACTTGTCACATTAAGGCCTTTGTTTGTATACCTAACATTTAGATGGCAAGGGTGGGTTTTAGGGAAAAGTGGTTCCTAATGAAAGGCCTATCTCTGTAGAGTCTGTGCCCCCCCCCCCCCCCCCTTTT
>NW_026000026.1:85523298-85527614 GCF_001458135.2 Marmota marmota marmota
AACCCAGGGCCTTGTACATGTGAGACAAGCACTCTACCAACTGAGCTCTGTCCCCAGCCTCCTTTTTAATATTTTATGTAGATACAGGGTCTCACATACATGAAGCAATTGCTCTGCCACTGAACTACATCCTCAGCCCTTTAAATTGTTGAGAGAGGATCTTGTGATCTTGTTCAGTTACCCAGGCTGACTTCTAACTTGTGATTAGTACCTGGGATTACAGGTGTGTGCCACCATGCTGTAGAGTGGTTTTGTTACAGGGCAACATGTCTCTGGATAGGGGTGTTAGGAAGGGAAATTTAACTCAGAACCAGCAGGGTTCTTGGCATATGTGACAGTAAAGACTTTTGGCATGAGCCAGACAAAGGCATAGACAGAGGTTTATTTAGAAAGTGGATACACATTCAAGGGACAATGCAGGCTATCTCGAGAGTGAGAA
Organism: Marmota marmota marmota; assembly: GCF_001458135.2. Lineage (NCBI taxonomy): Eukaryota > Metazoa > Chordata > Mammalia > Rodentia > Sciuridae > Marmota > Marmota marmota. The sequence continues at coordinate 85,523,738 of NW_026000026.1, forward strand.
GCCCGGCCTTGGACGGGGGGTCCAATATTTATAGAAGGGCTGTATCAGTGGCTGGACTGGAGGTGGAGCCAGGGTGGAGCTGCATAATTTTGTGCCATTTTTCCTTGTACTTGCATAATTCCCTCATTTACAAGGGCAGGAGCCAAAGGCCTGTTGGTTAAAATTTACAGCTGTGCTTTCTGCATCTCAGTAGTTTATGGTTTTCTTTTAAGACTTAATTTCTCTCTCTCTTTATACTGAATCGGACTCATTTTAATTGTAACAATGTAAAGTATTCTATCTTGGACATTGTATCTGCTCCCTCTCCCCATGTTTCTTCTTCAGTCTGTTCCCTCAATTTGGAAGGAATTGTGATTTCTGTAAATAATGGTCATTTTTTTTGGGTTTTGTTTTTAGGTTATTACAACCTATTGTCCTGCTAACAATGAACCAATAGCAAGAGTCCGGCAGGTAAGCTTTTAAAATTCAAACTGTTCACAGGGAGTTTTTGCAAACTTTCTTTAGAGATAGAATCCTATTAGGCAGGTCAAGAGCAATACAAATATACAAATGCAAAGAATAAGGTGTTTCTGTTTCATTTGACATTAAAGAATGTCTGGGAGAGACTGTCTACTTTTAGGGTGGGTATGGCATGTCCTAGAGAAGGTGAACCCTAGAGAGGACTAAGGAGTTTCATTTAACACCACGCTTCTCAATCTCCTGAGGGTTTTTGTTAGAATATAGTTTCTGATTCCTTAAGTCTGGGTTGGCGCCCGAGGTCTTCGCTTCTAACACAGGTCAGGTGATGTGCTCAGATAAGACCAGTGGACCTTGCTTTGAAAATCAAGGTTTTAAAGCAGAGCTGGAGTCCATCCTATCTTCCTGGGTTCTGGCCAGATTTTGAAAGCTCGGACTGTAAAAATCATCCTCAATCATATATCTCAGGGATATCCGGAGACTTTCCAGTTTGTATCCAAAAATGTTTCTGTGTTCTTGAAGAAGGTCATCACCTTCCTTTACTGTTTCCTTTTTCTGTCCTCCTAATTCTTTTTTTTTCCCCCTCCTAATTCTTAATGTAGGCCAGTGTGGCAGACTATGAAGAAACTATAAAGAAAGCAAGAGAAGCTTGGAAAGTCTGGGCAGATGTAAGTATGTTATTTGTGATCTAAAGCACAAAAGAGGTCCTTTCTTAATTGTGATGAGATAAACAAACATCTGATCAGCAAGTCACTGCCTCTCACTGAAACATGGGCTCCTTGAGGCTGTGATGCTGAAATTGGGGCAGCAATTTGTCTCCACTCAATTTCTGGGAATTTTCTGTGTTTGGCATTCATTGAATGCATAATTTTATTTGAAAAATAAAAAAAAAGCTTTTTATTTAAAAAAAATTTTTAGTTGTAGATGGACACAATACCTTTATTTTATTTATATTACATTACATTATTTAATTTACATTTACATTATTTTATTCATTTACATTATAATATATTATTTACTTATTTTTTTAATGTGGAGCTGAGAATCGAACCCAGTGCCTCACATGTGCTGGACAAATGCTCTACCACTGAGCTACAACCCCAGCCCCTGAATGAGTTATTTTAAATGGATTAAAATTTTGTACTTATGCAGTATGGACTTGAGCTACAAATATTATCCTCTGAAGTTATAAGTAAGCAAGTAGAAAAAGAATGGAAGATCTTTTTTAAAAAATACTTATTTGTTTCTCTTTGTCCCTCCTGCCAGATTGACCTGGGAAGGATGCAGTAGGTCAGTATGCCTGGCCTCAAGAGCAACCACAACATCTCTTTCTCAGGGCAAGGGGTTGTAGGCAGAGTCTACCTTCCCGGTCTAAATCTCTATCAGGGGTCAAATTAGCAAACATGAGAACTGTGTCTGGTCTGGGCGAGGCCACACTGACCCAGTGGGGGCTGGCTCCTGAGGAGGGGAAAGTAAAGGAGAACAGGGATAGCTTGGATTTCTCCATTTCCCTTTGCCCTCCATCTTCAGAGTACTTTGTCATATAAAGGGGAGGCTATAAATGCCATCTTCTGAGGTTGTCCTGAGAGTTGAGTTTATTACTGAAAGTGCTTATAGGAGAGTCTGATATATAGCAAGTTCCAGTGTGTTATAAAACCATATGCTGCTGACATTGAGACTGCTGAGCCTCAGTGTTTTCTCTGAGTTAGTAATTGCAAAGGGAGTTGGGGCTGTGGCAGGTAGGAGGGGGCAGACTCCTGGGTTGTATACACAGTTGTCCTCAGCTAAGATCATCTTTCTGCAAAACATGGAAAACATCTTTCCTCTACATTCATTCTGGATGTAAGTAGGCTGAGGGTTCCACTTTATGCAATAAAAAATAAGCAGAAAAATACCACTAATACAAGTTAACAGTTTCCTAAGTAAAGTTCACATATCTGAGTGATGTCCCAAACAGTATCATTTAAGATTACATTTTCTAATTGTAGAAATAATACATCTTATTAAAAAAAAAAAAGATCTCCGCATGGTGGTACACACCTATAATTCCAGCTTCAAATAGGGAGGTGAGGGAGAAAGATTTCAAGTTTGAGGCCAGCATGGGCAATTTAGCAGGACCCTATCTTAAAATTTAAAAAAGGGCTGAGGTTATAGTTTAGCAGCAGAGCACTTGCTTATCATGCAAGAGTCTTTGGGTTTAATCCCTGGCATGCCACCCCCCACCAAAAAAAAAGCTTGTTGTTAGTATTCTTTTGCTGTGACAAAATACTAGAGAAAATCAACTTAAAAGAAGAAAAATTTGGGGCTGGGATTGTGGCTCAGTGGTAGAGCGCTTGCCTCACATGTGTAAGACCCTGGGTTCGATCCTCAGCACCACATAAAAATAAATAAGTGAAATAAAGGTATTGTGTCCAACCATAAGTAAAACAAGTACAATAAATATATTAAAAAAAAAAAGAAGAAAAATTTGTTTTGGCTTATGGTTTCAGAGGTTTCATTCCATGGCCTGCTGGAACCATTTTTTTATGTAAGTCAGAGCATCGTGGTGGGGAACACATGATGGAGCAAAGCTATTCACCTTGCAGTCAAGAATTAGAGAAAGAGGCAGGGCCCAGGTTTCTCTTTCAAGGGCATGACTCCAGTGATCTACGTCTAACTAGGCTCTAGTCCTAAAATCTCTCCCACCTCCCAATAGCATCACTAACTGAGAATCAAGCCTTCAACACGTAAGCCTTTGGAGGACATTTCAGATCCAAAGTATAGTAAAATAATCATATTAGCCAGGCATGGTGGCACACTCCCTGTTGCTCGGGAGGCTGAGGCAGGAGGATCAGCAGTTCAAAACCAGCATCAGCAAAAGTGAGACACTAAGTAACTCGGTGAGACCCTGTCACTAAATAAAAATACAAAATAGGGCTGGGGATGTGGCTCAATGGTCAAGCGCCCCTGAGTTCAGTCCCTGGTACTTCCCCCAACCCCTGAATCCCAACCTCCTCAATACAGAGAGGTCATTTGAATTGTGTTTTTTGGTGCATTTTCTTCCAGGCTTGTGTATTTACTCCATAGTTGTGATTATTATACATACATATATATATGGCGGGTGGAAAATTTTGTGACCTGTGTTATCATTGCATACCAGTCTAAAGTACTGTACAATTTTTAAGTTAATACATATACTTTAAAAAAATTAATACTTCATTTTTAGATTGGTTTTAGGTTTACAGAAATATGAACAGAAAGTGTATATTTCATGTTTACTCCTCTTCCCAGGTTTTTTGCAATATTAATATCTTGCATTATTGATGAGCCAATATTTCTACATTATTATTAATTAAAGTATATAATTTAGGGTTCATTATATATACATTGTTTTGGATGCTACTGCAATGTCACTTTTTTTTTTTTTTTTTTTTTTTTTTTT
>NW_026000026.1:85527633-85528358 GCF_001458135.2 Marmota marmota marmota
TTTTTTTTTTTTTTTTTTTTTTTTTTTTTGTGGTGGTGGTTTTACTAAGTTGCTCAGGCTTGCCTCAAATCTGGGATCTTTTTGCCTCAGCTTCCTGAGTAGCTGGGTAGATGTAGGTATAACTTTACTTGTCTTCTGACTAGAAGCATCTAGTGTATTACCCAGGGTAAATACAAGCAGTTTGGGGTGGGGGGACAGGAAGTTTGTGTAATCTTTTTCTGAACTGGCTTTTAAGGCTCTGCTCTTTGTGGGGGTGGTTGGTATCTGACATATTGGAGATCTTTCTTGAATATTGTGCTGTACTTTTTTGGGTTGGACCTCATTAGTAGTCTACTCTGTGTCTAATGTGTCTTCTCATGCTGCTGATGCTTTTTAGATCTCCTAATAGAGTGGGGTTGCTAAGTGACAATAGGTCACTTTCCTAGGTGACAGTGAGAGAGCCAGTTGGCGATCCTGCTAGTTAGAGTTTGAGTTAAGCAACTGAGTTCAAAGTTTAGGGTAGAATCTGAGCTTTTCCAGACTGCCTCTGGGGCTCTTGCTGGTAGGGCAGTGACTTAGAGAGGTAATGGATGCCTCAAACAAGAATAGACCAGAATTTGCTGCCCTTCTGTCTTCAAGCTTCCCTCTTGGATCCTCCCTCCTGGGGCTGCCTCCTTTCTGCTGGCCTTGCATGTGTTAGGACAAACCACTGTTTTGTTTCGTTTTTTTTTTTTTTTTTTTTTTAA
>NW_026000026.1:85528448-85544499 GCF_001458135.2 Marmota marmota marmota
CACCAAAAAAAAAAGATTATATATATAGTTGAGATTGAACCCAGGGTTGCTTAGCCACAACCTCAACTATATATATAATCTTTTTTTTTTGGTGGTGGTGCTGGGGATGAAACCCAGGGCCTTGTACATGTGAGACAAGCACTCTACCAACTGAGCTCTGTCCCCAGCCTCCTTTTTAATATTTTATGTAGATACAGGGTCTCATTAAATTGCTTAGGGCCTTGCTAAATTGCTGAGGCTGGCTTGAAACTTGTGATTCTCCTGCCTCAGCCTTCTGAGCTACTGGGATTACAGGCATGCACCATTGTGCCTGGCTCATTTACTTTACTTGAGTTAAGCCTGGGATTTTTTCAGAGGGAATATTCTTCTTAAAGGGAAATGAAATCAAAATATGAATATATGGTAAGGCAGTTTATAAAACCGATTTACTCTTACCTAAAACCAACCACAGAGAACGTGGTCAGGAATACTGAGACTTGCTGCTTTGCTTCATGAGTCAGTTTTGGCCCAGTTTTTGCTCCTCTTCATCCCTGGTGTGTCCTTAGTTTTCTTTCATTTTGGTGAGAGTTGGAATCTCTCCCATCCCTTGAGGACAGGAACTGTTAAAGAGCCATTTTCTCCTAAATGTAGAAATACCAGATAACTGGTAGCTTTTTAACATGGGTATCTGTTTTTATTTTCCCCAAAATCATTTTTTCTGTTTTGGGGGGAAGAACTGGGGATTGAACTCGGGGGCACTCAATCACTAAGTCACATCCCCAGTCCTGTTTTGTATTTTCTTTAGAGATAGGGTCCCACTGAATTTTTTAGCTTTTGCTGAGGCTGGCTTTGAAATCCTGATTCTCCTGCCTCAGCCTCCTGAGATGCTGGGATTACAGGCATGTGCCACTGTGCCCAGCTCCCCAGTCCATTTTTGTATTTTATTTAGAGACAGTATCTCACTGAGTTGCTTAGTTCCTTGCTAAGTTGCTGAGGCTAGTTTTGAACTTGCAATTCTCCTGCCTCCACCTCTTGAGCTGCTGGGATTATGGGTCTTTTTTTTTTTTGAAACGAGTTCTCGCCATGTTATAGGCTGCTCTCAAACTGTGGGCTCAAGTGACTTTCCCACCTCAGCCTCCTGAGTGCTGGGATTATAGGTATGCACCACCACTCATGGCTTCTCAAATTCTTACCTAATCTTTTCCTCAATGCTTTCAGTTCCCCACATATGACTATATTTGATGTTCATTCTACATGTGACTTCATTAGTGCAGGGATGAGGACAGTTGGTGCCTATCTGGGAGTCTTGCTAAGTTGATCTGACTGGCTTTGAACTTGTCATCCACCTGCCTTAGCCTCTATAATAGCTGGGATTACTTGGGAGTCGTAAGCCAGCATATCTGACTAGTTGAAACATTATTAAATGCAAGCCTTTGCTAGGAAATATATAGGAGCTGTGCTAATTTATTTAACATTACAAGTTCTTGTTTCCTGTTTATAAAAGAGTGCATGTATTATAAAAATGACAAACTTTTATTTTAGTAGGGTGACCCGCAAAACACTGGCTCCTCCCCTTAAATCATCCTTGTCCAATAGTTGCACTTGCATCTATCTGGATTTTCAAGTCAGAGACCTGAGAGTCATTCTTAGTTCTTCTATTTTCCCTATTTCTTGGACTTGTCTTAGATCTGTTCCATTAGTGTGTCCTGTTAGTTCTACTTCGAAAATTAGATCTGGAGTTCACTTTGTCTCCCTTGGTATCACTGTAGTGTTAAGACCAAGTCACTTTGATCTTTTGCCCTGGCTACTGTAATGTGTGTGTGTGTGTGTGTGTGTGTGTGTGTTACTGAGGGTGGAACCCAGGTCTTCATGCTAGGCAGGTGCTCTACCCTTGAACTATGTGCCCAGGACTTTTTAAAAATTTGACACAGGGTGTTGCTAAACTGCCCAGGCTGACCTCCAACTTATGATCTTCCTGCTTCAGTTTCCTGAGTAGCTGTGATTACAGGTGTGAAACCCTGTTCCCAGCTATAATATGTTCTTAACTGGTATATCCCTGCTTCTGTTCTTTCCCCTTCAATTTATTTTCTATTTGTCAGATAGTGATATTGAAAGATAAAGGAAATCATCTTATTCTGTACTTTAAAAAAATTAAAGATTTTTGCATTGTACCAGGAGTAAGATTCCAACTCCTTAAAAGCCTCTGAGAGTTTTAGATATACTGGCTTTCCAGCCAGCCCTTTTTGTTTTCCATGATCCCTCTTACACATTTTTTCCTTTCTCTGCAAGAATCTTCCTGTGGCTAAATGTCTCCCATTCTTCTGGTTTCAGCTTAAGTTTTACCTCCTTAGATATTTTCCCTGTGAACTTTTTAGGTAAAGCATCTTGTCCATTTACTCAGTGTGGTGAGTACATGAGTGGGAGTACATGAGTGTCTTCTGTGTTTCACTATCTTTTTCCCCCCTTTATCTTTATAGCCCTGATGACAATTTGTAATCTCTCTCTCTCTCTCTCTCTCTCTCACACACCCTCGTACTAGGGATGAATCCAGGGGCACTTAACCACTGAGCCACATCCCTGGCCCTTTTGTTTATTATTATTATTATTTTTTAAATACATGACAACGGTGGAATGCATTACAATCCTTTTTACACATATAGAGCACAATTTTTTGTATCTCTGTATATAAAGTATGTTCACATTAATTTATGCCATTATGCATTACTTTTTTTTTTTTGCATTACAATTTTTTTATATATTTTTTAAGTTTTTGACAGACCTTTATTTATTTATTTATATTTGGTGCTGAGAATCGAACCCAGTGCCTCACACATGCCAGGCAAGTGCACTACTGCTGAGCCCCAGCCCCAGCACAACATTAAAATTCTTTTTTTTTTTAATATTTATTTTTTAGTTGGACACAATATCTTTTTAAATTTATTTTTATGTGGTGCTGAGGATCGAACCCAGGGCCTCACATGTGCTAGGCGAGCTCTCTATCGCTGAGCCACAACCCCAGCCCCCTAACATTACAATTCTTAATACACACATGTACCACAATTTTTCATATCTCTGTTTGTATATAAGGTATGTTGACACCCAATTCAAGTCTTCATACATGTGCTTTGTATAATGATGTCCATCACATTCCACCATCCTTGCTAATCCCCTTCCCTTTCCCTCCCACCCCTTTTCCCTATCTAGAATTAATCTAATCCCTGGCCCTTTTTTATTTTTCATTTTGAGACAGGGTCTCATTAAGCTGCTTAGGGCCTCATTAAGTTGCTAAGGCTGGCTTTGAACTCACTATTCTCCTACCTCAGCCTCCTTAGCTGCTGGGATTACAGGCATGTGCCACCATGCCCTGCAACAATTTGTAATATTTTGTTGTCTTTTCATCCCTGCAACTTCCAGTAGATATGAGCCCTATGAGTGCCTTTCATTTATTTTAGCTGCTGTGTTTAGCCATAGCACAGTCTTGATGTAATCAAAAAGTCTTCTTTGGGCTGGGGATGTGGCTCAAGCGGAGGCACGCTCGCCTGGCATGCGTGTGGCCCGGGTTCGATCCTCAGCACCACATACAAACAAAGATGTTGTGTCCTCCGAAAACTAAAAAATAAATATTAAAAAGAATTCTCTCTCTCTCTCTCTCAAAAAAAAATTTTTTTTAAATCTTATTTAAAAAAAAAAAGTCTTCTTTGGTGTGATTGTACTTTGTTCTACAGTGTACAAGTAGCACTGTTATAGACATGAATTTACCCTTTGGGTCAGAACACTAAAATTCTGTTGTTTTCTTAGATCCCTGCTCCGAAGAGAGGAGAAATAGTAAGGCAGATTGGCGATGCCTTGAGGGAGAAGATCCAAGTACTGGGGAACCTGGTAATGTTTTGCAGTATATATACAATCCTTGGAGTTGAGAATAAAGCTGTCATGCATATTTGATATAAGATTGTGATTTTTGAGTTTATACGTTTCAAAATATTTTCTTTAGAGGAAAGATTAATGAGGTGGACAGTAAAAATTAAAGAAAATTCTTCAGTTTTAAAATTCAACAGAAAAAAGGAACAGATTTTCTTCAGTTTGTTTCTGTCACAAAATAGACATGAAATAATGTTTTACTTTTGCCCACCTCAGTTTAATGTTTAAAGTGTTAATTCTGTTGGAAAAATCCTGCTTGGCTTTTTAATTTTTAGGTGTCTTTGGAGATGGGGAAAATCCTGGTGGAAGGTGTGGGAGAAGTTCAAGAGTACGTGGATATTTGTGATTATGCTGTTGGCTTGTCACGTATGATTGGGGGACCCATCTTGCCTTCTGAAAGTAAGCCATATGTCAGTTAAGCTGAATGTACTCTGATAGAGCTCTAGAAATGCTTTGGATGGGAATAATTTGCAAAAAAGGAATTACAAGTGGAATGTAAATATGTGAGTAGGTCTTCAATCTTTCTAAGAAATGCAAATTAATGCAAATAAAAACAAGAGATCCAGAACACCCTACCCTGACCTGCCTGCTGGGAATTGAACCTGGGCCTCACACAAGGTGGGTGCTAGGCAGGTGCTACCATTGAGCTGCATTCCCCACTCCATTTTGTTTTGTTGCAAAGATAAAACCCAGTGTGGTGAGTACATGAGTGGTATACTTTCAACACATCTCGAAATCAATTGGGAAATACACCCAGAGTCTTAAATTTGAAGTCAATTTTAAGACTATATCTAAAATGTGACACAAATTTATGCATAAAGGTGTTTAGCTGGTTGTGGTGGTGCATGCTTGTAATCCTGATGACTCGGGAGGCTGAGGCAAGAGGATTGCAAGTTCAAAGCCAGCCTCAACAACTTGGCAAGGCCCTAAGAAACTTAGTGAGATCCTGTCTCAATATAAAAAATTAAGAAGGGCTGGGGATGTGACTCAGTGTGTAATCATGATGGTACAAAAAATAATAAATAAAAAGAGCTGGGGATGTAGGTTAGTGGTAAATTGCCTCTAGGTTCAATCCCCAGTACCAAAAAAAAAAGTGTGCATTATAGATATCAATAGAATATACTAAAAATGACTTAAATGCCTAATTCTAAGGAAAACATTAAATTAATTTTGGTGGAACATTAGCATGTCTTAAAGATATTAATGAAGATTGTCTTCTCACCCCACACTTTTATTGAAAGATTGCATTTACTTATTTTTATTTATTCATTTTAAATTTTTTTTAATTTGTTCTTTTTAGTTATACATGACAGTAGAATATATTTTGACATATTATATATACATGGAGTATAACTTCCCATTCTTGTGGTTGTACATGATGTGGAGTTACACTGATTGTATATTCACATATGAACATAGGAAAGTTATGTCCAATTCATTCTACTGCCTTTCCTATTCCCATCTCCCTCCCTTCCCTTTATTCCCCTTTGTCTAATCCAAAGTACTTCTGTCTTTCCTTCCCCCTTCATTATTGTGTGTTAGCGTCTGTGTATGGGAGAAAATATTTGGTCTTTAGTTTTTTGGGAATTTCTTATTTCACTTAGCATGATAGTCTCCAGTTCCATCCATTTACTGGCAAATGCCATAATTTCATTTCTCTTTGTGGCTGAGTATACCATTGTGTATATATACCACACTTTCTTTGTCCATCCATTGAAGGGCACCTAGGCTGGTTTCATGGCTTAGCTATTGTGAACTGAGCTGCTATAAACATTGATGTGGCGGTATCACTATAGTGTGCTGATTTTAAGTCCTTTGGGTATAAACCAAGGAGTGGGATAACTGGGTCAAAATGATAGTTGCATTTAAATAATATGAATAGCAGAAAATCAGAAAAGGGTAAAAGATGAAAAGTTTCACTATTTTTGATTTCTTGTGTATCTTTTTAGAACTTTAGTTCACATACAGGTAAATAGGTGGTGTTGTTTTTGAAAATGGAAAATTATTCATTCTGTTCTGTACTTTTTTCCTACTTCATACATCTTGGAAATTGTTTCACATTTATATGGTAAGAAGCTTCCTTCATTTCTTGGTCACTATTTTGCTTTAAGGTTATTATAAATTAGCTGTGTTTCAAATGGTGGATATTCAGGGTATATTTAATTTTTTCTATTACAAACTATGGGGCAAAGACCAGCCTTGGACTTTGATCATGTTTTTTTTTTGATCATGTTTTACTGATGAGAACGAGAGCTTATACATTGGTAATGTTTGCAGTGTTGATGGACCAAAACAGGTAACTGTGCATCTGCTTTGACAGTACAAGGGATTGAAGTATGCTCAAGGGTATACTAGTGGTGATTTCTATAAGTGGTGGAATTATTGGGGTGTTACTATTTTCTGTATTTTATAAAATTTTCCTAGGTATTATTACATTTATAATCAAGAAAAATTTTTTTACAATAAAGTTTAATTTTTTTGGAATGTTGGACAAATTCCATGCTTGTAGAGAGTTCAAGCCTTTTAAATTTTTTTTTAAAGTACAGTTTGTATTTATTTTTTAACAGAGAGAGAGGGAGAGAGAGAATTTTAATATTTATTTTTTAGTTTTCGGCAGACACAACATCTTTGTTTGTATGTGGTGCTGAGGATCGAACCCAGGCTGCACGCATGCCAGGGGAGCATGCTACCTACCGCTTGAGCCACATCCCAAGCCCTCAAGCCTTTTTAATTTAATTTAATTTTTTTTTTTTTTTTTGTACTTGGGATTGAACCTAGGGGCACCCCATCACTGAGCTATATCCCTAGCCCATTTTACTTTTTATCTTAAGGTAGGGTCTTGCTAAGTTGCTGAGGCTGGCCTTGTACTTATGAGCCTCCTTGGTTGCTAGGATTATAGGTATGTGCCACCATGCCTGGCTAGAGAAGCCCTATTATTAAGTGAATTGTTAATGACCTTAATTAAATGTATAAAAACAATTCTTACTATTCAAGATTAATTTTATGTCATTGAACACTTAAAAGAGGTTCCTCCAGTTTAAAAAGTTAGTACACTGTCAATTTGGGAAGTATACACATGCAAGCAAGAAACTTCTTTGATCTGTGACTGCTCTTGGTGTCTGATTCACCAATTATAATCTTTTTCAATCAAATCTATCTATCCATCCACACTTTTAAAATTTTGAGACAGAGTCTTGCTGAGTTACTTAGGCTGCCCTCAAGTTTCTTATCCTACTGCTGATGGCTGGGTAGCTGGGATCAGAGGTGTGCACCACTGTGTCCCAGCCTAAAGATTGTATTTAATACATAAATACTTCTATTTGTATTTTAAATTTTCCTGTAGTGAATGTAAGTCTTTGGTAACATATTCATTCAACATTAGCCTATAAATGATCCGCCTTGTCTCGAATGTGAAAAGGATTGAAGCCCACTTCAATTGGCAACATTAAAAAGCCTTAAAAGGCACGAATTCTGTATTCTGGTCATGTTTTGTCTTTTGTGATCACATCTCTTAGGGCACCTCTTAACACCTCTCTGAAATTTCCTTGTCTCCAGATAGGATCAATAACTGCCCTGATGTATGTACTTCCTGTGAGTTTCAGAGATACAATGAGTAGCCTTATGGTTTATAAAGAATATTATAGTGATAAACACTTCTGTTTTACATTAAGAATGTACTCGTAGCTGGGCATGGTGGCACAAGCCTGTAATCCCAGTGGCTCTGGAGGTTGAGGCAGGAGGATTGAGAGTTCAAAGCCAGTCTCAGTAAAAGCAAGGTGCTAAGCAACTCAGTGAGACCTTGTCGCTAAATAAAATACAAAATAGGGCTAGGGATGTGACTCAATGGTTGCGTGCCCCTGAATTCAATCCCCAATACCAAAAAAAAAAAGTACTCATATCCAATGCTGTGTAAAGTGATCCATTACAAGGCACCTGGAATTTCTCCTGGTCTGGAATATGTACTTTTGTTCTGAAAATGAAAGATTTCAGATATTATTCTTATTAATTCATATGCATTAAATCAATGTGCTTGAGCATGTTCTGTATCTTCCCCCATCTCAGGACCTGGCCATGCACTCATTGAACAGTGGAATCCTGTAGGTCTGGTTGGAATCATCACTGCATTCAATTTTCCTGTGGCAGTGTATGGCTGGAATAATGCCATTGCAATGATCACTGGGAATGTCTGTCTTTGGTAAGATCTGCTCACTTCCCTGCCCAGCAGTAAGTAGGTGATAGAAGGGGTCATTTTCATGAACTATTAAAAACATTTTAAATATATTGAAATGTTTTCAATACTTACTCTTTCAGTTAACATTGTCATATGTGCTAGTCAGGAAGCACTGATTTTTAATTATTCCATATTTTGCCACTGGTTATGTGACTTAGTTTTTCGGTACAGTGCTGTCCCCCTTTCTCTTCCACCTTCATTTCTACCTCAAATGCATGTACTGTAATTCAGTTCTCATGCTAACTACCCAGAGTTAGTGTTAGGCTCTCTGGCTTAAGGATTCAGTCCTTAGCAAAACTGCCAGTGCTTCAGATGTGATATCAAATGCTATCTTCAATTGAATATACTCAGATCTATCTATAAAACAAAGCATAGTTTCAAGGATTAATGATTTGGACCATGTTGCCAAAGAAATCCATACTTGAAGTCCAAATAGCTAGTTGTGTAGGTGATGGATTTCTGCTTCATTTGGTTCCCATAATTGGCAGAGGTTAGTGCAACAGATATTAAGCAGATAGGTTCAAAGTCAAGTGGTGCCATTGTTATGTTCATGAAGGTTTTGTGGACCCTTAGACCCCAGAGACACCACCTAAAGGATTGATTTCTATTTCAGTTACTAGATTTATTTTTGTAGAATTAGAGCTTTATCAAAGACTTTTGCTTCTGCTTGATAATAAAAGGTATTTGTGGTTTCCCTAAAATCAAATTTCCTCTCTCTCTCTCTCCTTTTTTTTTTTTTTAACTATGTCTAGGAAAGGGGCTCCAACAACTTCCCTCGTTAGTGTTGCTGTCACAAAGTAAGTGAGTGTGGCCTTCTTTTTCCTGGGTATGGCATAATCTTGAAAGGGTGATTGAAAGGTCCTGAGTTTTTAAATGATGTGAAAATGTCATATTTATTTAAGCATGGAATTTGGATAACCTTTTTCAACTTTGGTTGTAATAACATTTTTGTATCATTTTGCAGTTGACACAGCTCATTCAGAATCATGTCATTTATTTCTTTGGAAACATGCCAGATATTGACTTAAGTGTTGAACTCTTCTAGACATTTTTTTTTTTTTTAATCACCTAGAAAAATAAAAACATCTTTAGTGGAGAAGAAATAGCCTGGCAATTTCAGAGCTATATTTAATAACTGTTGAACAAAATTAATAGTTCTGTGTATAGATTTCTAGTCAGATAATATTTTTATTTCTTTTGCTTAATAGACTGCTAACAAAAAGAACTGATTGTATTAATCCACTGATTTACCCAGTACTGTTTAAAAGGAATCTCATGTTTTGGTTAAAAAATTATTAGCATTTTATTCCTTTTTGAGAGCTTGTCAGCTTTGATGAGGTCATAAAATCAGCATTACAAATCTACAATCTGGAATAGATTGGGTGCTTTTCTATGTAGGGCTGCCATGTGCCCTTTGGCAGAAAATACTTAATGATTATTTGAACTGCCTGAGCAATGCTTTATGTCTTCTCTTTATGTTCAAAATGCTCTTTTTTTTCCTTCTTAAGATTATTTTATAAAGAAAGAAGGAGTTCTGCCTATAAGTATTTGGAAACCTTATTTATAATATGTGAAGAGAAATTTAGTCTGAATGTTAAAAGGGTGGGAGAGAAACTTGGAAAAGGAGAGTGAAATGGTTGGAATTCATCCCTAATTTTAAAAATATGTCTTAAACTAAATTATTTTCTGTCTTAGTAATGGCTCTTCCTTTCTAGGATAATAGCCAAGGTTCTAGAGGACAACAAGCTGCCTGGTGCAATTTGTTCCTTGACTTGTGGTGGAGCAGACATCGGGTGAGTGAATTAGACGGAGACCATCCTTCTGTTGAGGGACCCCAGGTTGATCAATGAAAATCGTCTTTACTAGAATAATAAAATCCAGTGCTGCACTGGGGTTGGGGAAGAGTCCTTCTATAGAGCCAAACTTGGAATTACTCAGGAAATGGACCAGGTAATATGGAGATTGTTGATATTTCCTGGGGCAAAGGAGTGAGAGTTATTCTCTTCCCCAACCCACTCCTAGCGGCACCTGTCACCAGCCTGGTACAAAGGCAGGCCTTTCTCTTCCATGAGCAACTCATCACTCTCCAACAGCAGGTGGAAGAAAAGGGGACAAAAACTGAACATATGTCGCCTCTCCCCTATTTTTTCCAAGTTTTGCTGTGCCAAATGTTTAAAACTTTGCAAACATAAATCTATTGAAATTTCATTAGTTAAGAACTTATTCATGTAAATAGATTGCTTTTAAAGCTATAGAAAACAGTAGAGCTCTCTCAAGAGCATCCAGCCTTGCTGATCTCACCTTTTTTTTTTTTTTCTGAAGAATGGGTAGGGGTGAAATATAAACATTCACCAAGTCCCTCCACCCCAATTATCAAGCTGCGCTACATTAAACCCAGCTCACTAATATAGGGAATTATTACACCCTAGTGACCCATGGGCCAAGAAACTTTCAGAAGCATTAAAAAAATAGTTGAAATTTATCCCTTGTCATTTATTTATTCCATATTTATGTTATGGTTTTTGTTTTGTAGACAGTAATGGAACGTACATATTTATGTTTTGAAAGAAACTTTGAGTCTTTCAAGAACTGTTCCATTTTTAGTTTCTTCTTGGGGTAAGGGAGAAATTACCAGTTAATTTGTTTTAAAATATTTAGGCATTTTTTGAGTTATAAAATCGCGATGCAGGAATTTGTGGATGAGACATTCACATGTGAAAGATGACTTCACTAGTTATCCGCTTAAGCAGAATAAAATGTGTGAATATTTTAGAATATTCAGTGTTATGGACCATCATCATTATCTTATTCCAAAACAGTGATCAGCCCAGAAACTCAAAACTCCACACTCTAAACCCACTACCCATCATCTCCTCATTTCTTATCCCCTGACAACCCTACTGGGCTTTCTATCTCTGGATTTGCCTGTTTGGGATATTTCATACAAATGGAAGCATATAATATATGGCCTGGCGTATATATTTTGTGTCTGGCTTCATTTATATAGTATAATATCACAGCTTGTTTAAGCTAGAATTGGCCATAATTACTCTGACCCATGATGAAAGGTTGTTATTTCAGCGTAGACTTTGATGAGGTTGGGAATCAAGTCTTTTTTTTTTTTTTTTAATTTTTTTAAATTAATTAATTAATTAATTAATTTTTTAAGAGAGAATTTCAATATTTATTTTTTACTTCTTGGCGGACACAACATCTTTGTTTGTATGTGGTGCTGAGGATTGAACCCGGGCCGCAGGCATGCCAGGCGAGCGCCCTACCGCTTGAGCCACATCCCCAGCCCCGGGAATCAAGTCTTATAACCCATACTGTTGGGGCTAAAAGGTTAATTTCTCTCTGACACTTTTACTATACTTCTACTTACTAGGTAATTTTTAAAAGGAGCAATAAGTTAGTCCTTTGTTCAAATAGTTGAGAATGTATTAGCAAAACAGCTCCCACATATACAATAAATAATGAAATATTATCTAAATTTCACTTAAAACATGAGTATTGTATTCTTTGATTTACTCTTGTTTTTGTAGTCTGAGTATCCAGTTCTTCGTGTTGGCCTTGGAATGGGTCAGTAGTGTGTATAGGAATATGTTAAGTAGAACCACTTTGAGTATCAGTGCTCATATTTGTGGGTTGAACCTGAGGAAACCTGTCTGAGTAGATGAATCAAGCTGTCTAGCCCTGCACTAGACTGATGCTCTTAACTTCCCTGATTAGCTCAACTGAACTCTTTGAAGCACTGATCTATGAACAGAGATTCAAATCAATAGTACTGATCGCCATTCCTTAAAAGCACCTGGAAATCCTAGCACAGCCTTTCTAAATCAGCTTCTTTGAGGGATTCTGTTGGATGCTTCCATATAGCCATTTGAGATTTTAATCCTTTTTTTTTTTTTTGATACTGATGATTGAATCCAGAGGGACTTTACTATTGAGCAACATCTCAGGCCTTTTTAAAATTTGAGACAGGGTCTTGCTAAGTTGTTGAGACTGGCCTTGAACTTGTGATCCTCCTGTCTCAGCTTTTCAAGTAACTGGGATTATAGGTGTGTGCTACTATGTATGGCACTTTTTTTTTTTTTAATTCTTAAGGAATTATATAGTAGATTGTGAATTTGAAAAACAACTTGCATGCTCATGAAGGAAATACTAGAAGGATATTGTCCAGTCACCCACTCAATACAGGAAGGTTTTTCTTGTTTAACTAACAACTTCCTGTAGACAATTTCTGTTTACAGAGAGCTCTCAGATCAGGTTATCCTCTTTTGTGAAAAATGTATTTCATTTTCCTGAAGGCCTTCCTTGTAGCCTTGATGGACTGCCTTGCCAGGGGCCCATGTCAGTGTTTTCTTGTGGCATCGGTAGGTGCTGCCATCACTGGGTTTCTCTGCTTGGGTAACCGTGTCTGTTTCCCTGCAGCACAGCAATGGCCAAAGATGAGCGGGTGAACTTGCTGTCCTTCACTGGAAGTACTCAGGTGGGAAAACAGGTGGCGTTTATGGTACAGGAGAGATTTGGTAAGTGTTGATTTCTGATGAGAATTTTAATTCTCTGAGAAGTATGGATGTGGGATATAAAAGTTGGCTTTTGTTTTGTCCATTCAGAGGGTCAAGGAAAAGCTGGTTATGTTTGTTTGAATGTCCAATAAAAGAAAAGGGTACAATTTTTAGTTCAATATTAGGGGAATCTTAAATTTACATAGAAGAAATATATCATTTTTTTCTACAGTAGAAAATAGTAGAATCATATAAAAAGGATCTTTCAAATTCTTCTGGACATGTTTAGCAACTTAAAAAAGAAATCACAACTTAAACAAGACCAGTGAATGTGGGCTTAGGTCGTGGAGTGCTCATCTCCTTTGCATTCACATACATAAGACTGAAAGGGATTGAAAGGGTCTTACAGACATAGCATCATGTGTTCTACTTTATTGCTGGCTTAAGAATTTTTCAGGGGTATATTGACCAATTTTTTTCTATTATGCTAAATTTGGATTCTACCCTCAGCATAAAAGGAGACTTGAGTTAGTTAATGAGCTATCATTTTCTTATTTAGGCATTGCTTTTAAAAAACAAGTTTACAAAAAGGTATTTAAGGATCATCAAGATTGGGCTGGGGATGTGGCTCAAGTGGTAGCGCGCTTGCCTAGCATGCATGAGGCACTGGGTTCAATTCTCAGTACCATGTAAAAATAAAGATATTGTGTCCACCTAAAACTAAAAATAAATATATATATATATTTTTTTAAAAAAGATCATCAAGATTTCAGGATATAAGGTCAATATAAAAATCATATTTCTATACAATAATGAATGATCTGAAAGTGAAACTTAGAAAGTAATTACATATATGATAGCATTGAGAATAATAAAACACTTAAAAGTAAATTTAACTGAAGCTTAAGTCTTTCATGCAGAGTACCTCAAAGCATCATTGAAAGAAATGGGAAAATAGCTAAATAAATGGAAAGGTATCCTGTTTTCATTTTATAAAACATTTAGTATTGTTAAGATCTGACTTTTTTCCTGAGTGATACATAGGTGCAGTGTAATTGCTGTTAAAATCCCAGCTTCCATTAATAATAGAATCCTGCAAAGTTTTCATCAACCCATATTTTCATGCTACTTATGAAAGGCTCAACCTCCTTGAATTAATGTTAAGTGGCTTTTATCTGATTCAGTAAAGTTGGATTTACTTTTTACAAGGATGGAGCCTAGAGTATGATTTGTCAGCAGCTGTGTTTGAAAGAAGGTGATCAAGTTACTTTAAATTTGGTTTTCATATTGGAAACAAATCAGTTATTAGAACAATATTAAAATATATATGAACTGATCTCGTATAAATAAAGTGATCATCTCTTCCATTTCAAACTCTTAAAGTTCTTGCAATTTAGGGATAGAATTTATGTATTTCAGGGGTTTTTAAAGGTTCCATTGAAGCTTACAAATCTGTTACAGTTATTCAAGAGTCTTATCTACAGAACTCAAATATTAAATGGAGACTCAAATGTATTATAGTAAGGAATGAAGATACCAAAATAAATGTCTTAATATTAAAAAAAAAAAAAATCCCAGCTTCCTGTTCTGCAACAATTGACAAATTGATCTTAAAAATCCTACAGAAATTCAGAGGACCCCAAATAGGCAAAATGATCTTGCAAATGAAGAACAAAATTGAAGAACTCATACTTCTTGATTTCAAAATTGAGTACAAATCAGAGGCTGGGGTTGTAGCTCAGTGGTAGAGTGCTCACCTAGCACATGCGAGACCCTGGGTTCAATCGTCTGCACCACATAAAAATAAATAAAATAAAGGTATTAAAAAATTGAGTATAAATCAATAGTAATCTATATTAGTAGCAGCATAAGGATGCACATAAAGATCAATCGGATAAAACAGAGTCCAGAAATAAGCCTTTGCAATGATTGCTGATTGGCTTTTTTTTTTTTTTTTTTTAATAAGAATGCCAAGACATTTTCAATGGGGAAAGAATCTCTTTCAACAAATGATGCTGGGACAACTAAATATCTACGTACATTAGTATGAAGTTGGGCTTTTATCTCACCTCACCTTATATATAGAAACAAACTAAAAATGTATAAAGACCTACACATAAGATTCAAGACTTTAAACTCTTAGTAGAAAACAGGAATAAGTTTTTGTGACCATGGGCTAGGCAGTGGTTACTTAGATAAGACACCTAAAGTGCAAGCAGCAAAAATAAAAATAGAAAAATTAGATTTTATCAAAATAAAAACTTGTGTGCTTCAAAAGGCTACCAAGAAAAAGGTGAAAAGAGCAACCCATGGAAGGAAATATTTGTAAATCATATATTTGATGAGCAACTTGTGTCTATAATATATTGAGTACTCTTAAAATTCAACAATATCAAAGACAAGTAATACAGTTTAAGACTGGGTGGTGTATTTGAATAGACAAATGATGCTGCCTGTTATTAGTGTCATTGCTCCCACTATAGGCTTTCATCTTCTGTTTCTCCCTGCCCTCTAAAGCATGTGTTTGTTGTCCGTGTGTGTAGTACCATCAGTAGGTAGGATTATAACTTGTTAAATATGTCTGTCTATCTTAAGGTACAGATACTTTTTAGGGAAAGGCTTGGTGGTTAGGAATGTAGTTAAAGAGCATTTCACAGAAGACTGGATGGATGTAGAAAACACAGTTTTCCCTTTTCTGCCAAATATCACTTGTAGCCAGGTAGGAGAAGCTACTATCTTATAATGGAATATTTGGTTTTCTTACGTCTTTTCTTAGCATCTAGCACAATGCTATGCTGTAGCCAGTAAGCTGTCATTAAATCAACGACTAAAGTAGAGGCTAGAACTGTGGTAGCACCCAGAGGCTTTTGGCAGTAACAGCCCCATCCCTTCATGATTAATATCCACTGGATGCTTAACTATTTGAGAGTGACGAAAGTGGCAACAGACTCTCCTGCTATCATACAGTTCTGAGAGCACAAATAAATAAACATTATTTTAAAGTGCATTTGAGGAAACTTATGTTCTAAAGAACAATAGGGTACATATAGCTTTAAAATTGAGGCAAATAAATCTCACATCTGTGTGCTGGGGAGAGTAAAGTGACAGTGGCATTCACAGACTGCTATATTTCTTCTCTGGAATGTGAATTGGCATTGTGTGTCAGGATTCCTAATGTACATGCTCTTTGGCCCTGACCTAAGTAGATAATCGAATAAATAACCAATAATAAATATACTCAACACTGGAAAAGTAATATGTGTAGTCTATCTCAATAATTTTTAAAATTTTCTGATGTATAATTATGATAAATATTAACATCAAATTTCCTCATTTTGATAATTGTACCATGCTGTGGCAAATAAATTTGGTATGTCATCAGAATAGAATACTGTAAAGTGATCCCCCACCCACC
>NW_026000026.1:85544522-85566389 GCF_001458135.2 Marmota marmota marmota
CACCCACCCCACCCCCATGCTGGGAATCAAGCTCAGAGTTTTGTGTATGTGGTGCAGGCACTCTGCTACTGAGCTACACCCCCCAACTCTGAACTTTTTCATCTTGCGAAATTAAAAATTTATTCTCATTAAACAGTAATTTCCCCTACCCCTGGCAAATTTTTATATTTATGATTTTGATTACTTTACAACATTATCTGAGTGAAATTATATTTGTCCTTTTGTGACTGGCCCATTTCACTTGGTGTAGTGTCATTGAGGTTCATCCATGTTGTAGTGTGGGATAGGATTCTTTAAGTCTGTGTAATATTCTTCTCTGTATGTGCACCACGTTTTCTTCACTTGGCAGTTGATGGATCCTTGGGTTGCTTCTATCTTTTGGCTCTGTGAATAAAACTGTTAAGCACGTGGGGGTAATTGTTTGAGTCCCTGCTTTCTCTTCTTTTGGTAATATCCTAAAGTAGAATTTCTAATATCATATAAAAATTCTGTTTAGTTTTTTTGGAAACTGCCATACTGTTTTCCTCAGTGACTGGCCCATTTTACATTATTTTTCTCTTAATTCCAAACTTAAAGGTTACAAGACTAGTATAAGGAATTCTTTATACCCTTTAACCAGATTCACTAATTGCTTATATTTTGCCCCAGTTTGCTTTATCACTTTCTCTCTCCAGCAACATATATGCACACATTGTATTTAGTATGTACATGTTATTGTTACTGTTAGTGGAATAAGTCAAAGACGTTGTGTCCCTTTATCATTAAATATTTCAGGGTTTTAGAATATAGGCATTCTCTCATGTAAGCATGGTATAATTATCAAAATAAGGAAATTTGTTGGTAATATTTATCATAATTATACATCAAAAAATTTTAAAAATTATTGAGATAGACTATAATTTGAAGATATACAGCAATGTGCAGTAAATACTGAAATAGTAATTAATTTGTGTTTGTGTTTTTAAAGGGAGAAGTTTGTTAGAACTTGGAGGAAACAATGCCATTATTGGTAAGGCTACTCTTTTTTAGTTGTTTTGTTTTCTGTTTAACATAGCCACAGTAGCCATTTGAACATGCAGAACTTGTTTAGGAAGTAATCCTTTCTATGTTATGTGAGCTGGGTCTTATTTCCATGTAGGAATTTTACTTATGAGACACAACACAAGCTGGGGTTAAAGACAAAGATAACTAAGTAGGAGAAGTATTCATGTTTGGAGAATATAACACAGTGCACGAGATTTCCGTTGTCTGTACTGTGGCATTATTACTTCATGTTTTTCCTTGTTTTCTGAAAACTAGATGCATGTTGCTCCAGAATAACTCAGTCTTGCATGATGTGCTGATTCCTTTTAATTTCTGTAGCTGAACTTCTTCAGAGTGTGGGAGGTTTCCTGTTGGGAGGGCGTGCTTCCTCAGGTGTTTTTTGCTAATCACTTACCTGCAGACCAAGAGATGATTTACATCTCTTTTCATTATTTGAGTTTGGCACAAAAGGGAATTAGAAAATCACCCTAACTTCTGGACAATGTAATGAAAGTCAGTACATTGAGTCTTAATAGAAACAGCTTTTGTGATAAAAAGAAAAACTTGGTAATTACTATATTGCTGCTATCTTCATGTTTCTGTGTCTATATATTTGTGGTGTTCATCACAGATTTAAAAACAGATGGCAAAGGGTTTTCTTTAGATGAACTTCTAATCTCGTTGAGATTACACTTAGTGAGCACTAGATGTAGTTAGCACTTGTGAGCACTGCCAGGGAGTGTGCTCAGCTTTGGGGGCCGGAGGACAAGTTGTAGGTCAGCTAGGTAACTTAGACTGTCTCAAAATGAAAAGTAAAATGGAAGAGGTAGTACCTCCGGATTCAATCTCTAGTACTGGGAGAAAAAAAATGTTGAAATAACACAACTAAAAAACAATGATGAATGAGAACTCTGGTCTGTTTGCACAAACCACTTTCTTAACCATCATGCTAGTCTGACAATGCTGTTTGATTGGAGGGTCAGGATTGAAGATGGAAGGAGGAACTGGCTGTAAGTTTCTAGAAGATATAAGAAAGGAGGAATTAAAAAAATATATAAATGGAAGGGTTATTCTTATAAAGATTATACTATTTTTTTCTCTTCTGAGAGTAGATAAAAATAGAGAAGAATTTGAAAGTGACTTTATATTGATCTCTTCAGAGGAATAGAGGAAGCTCAAAAGGGGCTTTTTCCATGTGAATTTTTCCATCAAGTGGAAGATAAGATCATTCCATGTAGTAGAGCAGAAAACAGACGTTTTTCAATGATTTGAAAATGATTTGGAAAAGCATCTGCAGGATGGCAACAGGAAATTGACTAATGCAAGTGAGTGCTTGGGTGTTTCCAGAGCATGTTTTTTTATGGAGGTCTTTAATTGTCTATGAACCCAGGGTCACTGGCATCAAAAGAGTCTGAGAATTTAGATTAGAGGCAAATAAAGCTGATGAAGAGCATGATCGCATTAGAGAAGAGTGCCCAATGACCATATAAAGGAGGTTCAGATAGTGTCAGAAATTGAGGAAGATGAAAGATGATGGGGTGAGAATGAGAGCCTCAGTTTACCTGTGTATTTGGGTAAAGGTCATAGAGCTAATTGCTCTATTCTATAATCTTTCCTAGAAGAAAAGTGTCTTCACCCCCAATGAGCACATGTGTATATGTCTGCAACGTGATCCTGCTTGCTTTATGATGGTTTTGGCATTCTTACTTTTTAAAGTCATCCTTTTAGACCAGTTAGCAAATGTCTTCTCTGCCTGTTTCCTTGCACTGATGGGCATGTTGTTTGTGCTTCTCTAAGCTTTTGAGGATGCAGACCTCAGCTTAGTTGTTCCATCAGCTCTCTTTGCTGCCGTGGGGACAGCTGGCCAGAGGTGTACCACTGCAAGGCGACTGGTGAGTGTGCTGTGTAGTGCATGAGATTTTCCTGATCTTATACACCACATTTTAATGAATTATGCTGAATAGGTATTGTAGACATATTGCCAGAAAAATATGTTCTGCTGACATGGATTGCAAATGTGTGGGCCTGCTGCTCTCTAGTGCTTGAGGCGATGTTGATCAACCAGGTACTCAGCCTTTTCCCCCACCCCAAGCTAGCAGTGGTGTCAAAACAAATTGATGGGTATTACACTGAAAGGTGAGACCTATTTTTATTCATACTTGTAGGACAAGATGGACAAAATACAGTGTCACTTAAAAAGCTAGAAATTTGAAAAATTCTAAAACTCAATTAAAAAGTAGCCTCTCTCTCTCTTTTTTTTTTTTTTCACTTATTTATTTTTTTATCTTTTTGTGGTACTGAAGATTGACCATAGGGCCATAGGCAGCCAGGCAAAGCTCTACTACGGAGCTGCATCCCCAGCCCTAGACTCATTTTTTTATAAAAAACATTTTAAAAGATTTTGATTTTTGGCTTCAAGTCTTCAGTTTGACTTGATGTGACATGGTTTATTGAAAATAAATGACTATTTTTGTGTTTTCTTTAAATATATAATCTACATATACACACACACACACACAAACATATATGCATAGGACAGATAATAATAAATGTATATAAGATGTGGTTTACTTGTAGTGTGTGGGATTTCTAAAGTTTAAACTATATACTTAGATTGAGTTGAATTTCATTTTTATGTGAAATACATACAACCTTGATGTTCATGATTCTTATAGTACTGAAATACTATAGTAAAACTGTGCAGTTTGGTTAGGTATAAAATTTGACCACATTTTCTTTTATTTTTTCCATTGTTAAGCTTTTCCATTGTTCCATTTTAAAAAACTAATCAAATCCTGAAGGAATTGTTTTTGAATTTTGCTCTCATTCACAATGAGTATGAACAAATTCTGTGGAAGATTAGCATAATCTAAATTAGAACAAGATAAAAGGTATATGAAAATTCAATCTTTATCTTTCTCACACTTTTCATACTTTTTCTTGCATTTTGCAAATGAAAATCACATTATTCAGTTGAATTCTTCAAACACATCTATGATATTCATAGCATTTACAATTTATTAATTTGATTCACCATAAACATTACATTAAAACAAAGAAAGAAGCATCCTGCAGATAATTATATCCTTAAGTAAATGATGAAATATGGAATGACTTGAGAGCCACTCATTTCTCTCTTCAGCCCACTTTTATTTTTCCTTTGGGGCTTGGAGCAAATATACATAGCCATGCTTTATATTTAGTGTTAAATATTAAAGAATGCTATTAATAATTGATCAAACTGATTTCCATAGCAACAGTTAGTGAGGTGTAAGAGAAAAACCTTTACAGTATAATAGACCACTTTGTGAGTGGTCTCATAGTGACAATTCATTTGTCACAGGGACATTAGCCTAGAGCATGAATGGCTTGGCAGGTTCACCTCTGTTGCTAGGAATGTAGTAAGAGTTCACATCCCACACAGAGTGAGTGCATGGGTGTCCTTGCCTGATTTAAGACCTTGTGCTGGAGATTTATGTTGTCTGAGACCGAGGGCTTGTGGTGACCCAGCACAGATCAGCCTGACCCAGCCATTGTGCTGAGACTTGTGGTTGCACTGTATTCAAGGTGGACTTGATTCTGATTAAGAAGTTATGGGTTGGGGATACAGCTCAGTGGCAGAGGCCTTACCTAGCATGTGCAGGCCCTGAGTTCAATTCCCAGCACTGCAAAAAAAAAAAAAAAAAAAGTTCTAAATGTTTTCAAACAAATATAGGAATAATGGATTTGTGAAGTTTTGCTGGATAGGTCCTTAGACAATTGATAAAGCTTGTGATTTTATTCTAGCATCTACCTGGAGGAAATTATTAACTTCATATAGTTAATATTAAAATCAGAAATGATATAATTTAAAAAACATGTTTTGGCTTATGTTTTCAGAGATTACTATATTTTAATAGTATTAAAAAGCTATTAATACTATTAAGAAAAGTATTCATTGCTTAAAAACTTGTACATTTTGCTATTCCCATGAATATTTCTTTCTTCTCTTAGTTTTTACATGAAAACATCCATGATGATGTTGTAAATAGACTTAAAAAGGCCTACGCACAGATCCGAGTCGGGAACCCATGGGACTGTGAGTATCTGGTTCAATTTTCAAAGATTTTAACAGTTGGTGTTAAAAGTGTTTCTGATCTTCTGAGTTTTTTTGTCTTCTCTTAGGCCTGGGGGCATATGAAGGAGATTTGGGCATTTGGGGAGACACATGTGCTGCTAGTAAAGTTAGGATCTAGGCGTTTGATATATGCTGGAGAGTGAGACTTGGAGGTGCTGTTCAGCTGGGTTGATATTTGATGAGCTTTTCTCCATTTACTGTTACCCTTGTCCAGGTCGACTGCTGTGTTCTCTCATGGAAGGCTGTAAGAGTTCCCTACCTGACTTTATCACTTTCACTCCTGCCCCCCAGAGAAACCTGAATGATCATTTAAAATGTGTTCACTTTTCTGCTTAAAGTATTCCAGGACCTTCTTATTGTGCTTAGACTAAAACTAGATTCCTTTTGATTCCCTCCTTCATGGGCTCCCAGTCTCGGTGATCTCATAGCTACCCACCTTCCCAACAGAACTATGTCCACATTCCCCCTTGTTCCCTAATCTCCAGTTCTTCAACCTTCTTTGAGTTTTTCAAACATTCCTAGCTCTTTCTGGCCTTCATCCAGCACTTTCTGTAACTGGCTCTGCATAAAGTGCTACCTTCTCACAGGGGCCTACCTAAATCTTCCCTCCTCTGACCTGTGGTTATCTTTGATGCTCTTGTTTCCAGCAGCCATAACATAGGGCAGCATCAGGCTCTCCCCTTTGAATTTCATGAAAGCTATGGAGATTGTGATGTTCTTAGGCAGTGCTCACACTGTAATGAATAAACCAATCCTATATTATTTTATTTAATTTCACTTCACTGCGGATCAACCCTGGGTCCTCGTGTATGCTAATCAAACACTCTACCATCAAGCTACACTTCTAGGCCTCTGATCCTGAATTTTTAATGCAGTATTCTGATTGATAGCCTTTTTTCTAAAGCCAGGGTTGGCAAGCAGATTTGGCTCACCACCTCTTTGTATCTGCTGCACAGCCACCATGCTTTTTTCTATGTCATTTACAGCAATTTTCACAGTACAAAGGCGAGATCAAATAGTTGTAGAGTCACATATGGTATGCAAAGTGGAGTATGTTTGCTCTGTGGTGCAGAAAAAAGTTGCCAACTCCTGCTCTTAACTGAGAGGCTACAGGAAGGGATTATTATTAGCCTATTCATTTTGAAAAGCTGGTATAATAATAAGCGATGCTCTTTAGGGCAAAATGAAGATCATTCCTTTTCTCTCCCCAGCTAATGTCCTATATGGGCCACTCCACACCAAACAGTCAGTGAGCATGTTTCTTGGAGCGGTGGAAGAAGCAAAGAAAGAAGGAGGCACAGTGGTCTATGGGGGCAAGGTAATGAGAGCACAATGGTCTATGGGGGCAAGGTAATGAGAGCCTTGGGGTCAGGAGTGATGGCTTTTTTATTCTCTTTCCCTTAGGCACAAGTAGGTCTCTGAGACAATTGGTGAAGGGTCACATTGAACATCCCTCTCCCTGTCCCTATTACAGGGGGAAATAGGTTTTAAAAAATGATAACAGAAACTGTGTGGAATGTTTCAGGGAATGACGCACAAGAAGCTCAGAGTTGGGGCTGGGGTCGTGGCTCAGTGGTAGAGCACTTGCCTCGCATGTGTGAGGCACTGGGTTGGATTCTCAGCACCACATCCAAATAAATAACATAAAGGTCCATCAACAACTAAAAAATATTAAAAAAAAAAAAAAGAAGCTCAGAGTCCTGGTGGCCTTTGGGTAGGGACCCGAGGAGTTTGTATGGAGTTTGTAAACTTTCTGTTATGTCACAGTAGAAGACTTTGTGTTCAGCACAATTAGAATCCATATTTAATGGTCATTTGAGATGTTCAGTTAAGGCAGGAAATAAAAAATACAACCATAAGTATTTTATTTTAACTTAACTACTTAGAACTACATTTATTTGTGATTCTTTTGATGTAGAGCCGAGGTATTTTCTTCATGGATTATAGGAATTTATTGTTTTCATCTCTGCAAAAGCTGCACCTCTAATCTGTTATCTATATAATTGAGTCTCACTTATTTAAAATTCATGGAAACTTGAATCTTGCAAAGCAGTCTGACAGCAGAATCCTCCTCTCTAGTTTTATCATCAACACACCCACATCTTATTGGGCAGGGATGTGTATATATATTCATTATTTATTATTTTGAGTTTTCTCGAAAGCATTTAACCCATTCTGTACAGGAATAGCTTTTATTCTTTAGTAAAATTTACTTAAGTTACATATATAATATAGCATTGTAATAACAAATACAGCTGCCATGCACCTGATCAAGAGTTGACTCTTGGTATTCATATATGAATACACCACAGTGATACTCACCATCGTGTACATCCATAAGACTAGAGTCCTAATTAGAATAAGATATATTTCATACTTGTATAATTATATCAAAATGGACTCTTGTCACATATAACTAAAAAGAACCAATTATTAAAAAAGAAAAAGAAAGTGACTCTTGGTAAAATATAGCTTGAAGGTTTAGAGAAGAATTTTAGAAACCCTCTGAAGGATTGACACCCCCACCCCCCAGCCATAGCAGCTTGCTGTGGGCCTCAGAACATTTCACAGAAGGAAAGGCAGTCACTAGTTAAGTGGAGGTGGACTAGGGACTTGGTTTTACAGAGGTTGGTTATGACGTTATATTCTTTTGGTGACATCAGTTTTGTACAGTATTAGTCTACTAGGGCTGCCATAACAAAATACCGCACACTGGGTATCTCCAACAACAGCAATGTATTTTCTCACAGAAGGAGGCTTGAAGTTCAAGATCAACATGCTGGTGGGGTTGGCAGGTTGGTTCCTGGTGAAGTTTCTTTCTGGCTTGCAAATGGCCCTTTCTTGCTGTCACATGATTTTTTCCAATGGAGGGCACAGAGATTTCCAGTGTCTCCTCCTGATCTATGAAATGAACACTTTAAAACTATAAAGCAATAGGACACTCATCCTATTGGATTAGGACCTGACCCTGCTGACCTCACTTATTTTCAGTAACTTGAACAACTTCCTTAAAGGTCCAGTCTCTAAATGCAGTCACACTGAGTGTTAAGACTTCAACATTTGAGTCCTAATTCAGTCTATAAAACAATGGTCATACATCACTCATTTTATAATTAATTATAAAATAACTATTTGCAGCAGAGTTTTGTTAACATAACTTGTTTGTGACATGACATAGCTTTCCTCCTTAAACTCCTCCCTTTTTCTTTCCTTTTTTTTTTTCCTGACCATCTAAGTTAGGAGCAAGAAATAATATTCACTGGGATATAAAGTTGTTTTGAAGAAATAATTTACCTATAAGTGCTGTTTATTTTTTTCCTCATAAATGTAAGCATCCTCTAACTCCCAAGTACTAGAAAATGAAATGTTTCATTCCTTTTATTTCATCTTTCTACTCGAGGTTATGGATCGCCCTGGAAATTATGTGGAACCCACAATCGTGACAGGTCTTGCCCATGATGCCTCCATTGCACACACAGAGACTTTTGCTCCCATTCTCTATGTCTTTAAATTCAAGGTACAAACAGATTCTGTGTCTCTAGTCTAATGTTGAAATACATGATAAAACTAAGGGAAAATGAAGGTATATTAAATTTCAATCAGCTTTTAAGAAGGTTTTAGAAAGTCACTTGAAATAGTAGAAATTCAAATGTTCAGGACAAACTATGAGATGAACACTTTAAAACTATAAAGCATTCCAAGCTAGGTACCAGGGAAGCTGAGATGAATAATGGACCTATGTTGGAGTTTGTGGGATATGTGACCCTCAATTCCTCTTCACCTTACTCAGCTGTGTGGGCCTCAGAGGCAGCTGCTCCTGACAGGGGGACTAGAGCATTCCATAGCCTGAGCACTGTGTACTTGTCAGCAGACAAGATGAGAAGATGTGGGGGCAATCTGAAGACATGCAGTTATCACCCCATCAGAGGTCAGATGATGGCAGTTTTAACATGTAAAAATAATTCCCTGGCCTGAGACAGGCTCTGGCTTTGCCAACAAATATTTAGAATTAAGTTTTTTCAGAGATTGAATCAAGGTTTGAATGTGCTACTGTTATCAAAATATAGTGAGAATTGCACCTTGTTGCAATTATAAGATTGCATTTATTTTATCTTTAAATTATCTATTGTTTCAAATATGGTGCTTAGAATAATTTCATGTTTTGTAATGAGAGTGTTTGTGAGCTTTTGTGCAAATTATTTACATTTAGTTTTACTGGGCTTCAGTTGGTGAATCTGTAAATTGGTGATAATATAAAACTTGTGTTAATATAAAACTTGTTAATATAAAACTTGTTTAATCCCCATAGGGTGGAGATTAAATAAATAAATGCATGTTAAGTGCATAGATCAGTGTATTGTACGTGATAGGAGTTCAATATATATTAACTCTTAG
This sequence comes from Marmota marmota marmota, assembly GCF_001458135.2. Taxonomy (NCBI): domain Eukaryota; kingdom Metazoa; phylum Chordata; class Mammalia; order Rodentia; family Sciuridae; genus Marmota; species Marmota marmota. The sequence goes on from NW_026000026.1 coordinate 85,554,058, forward strand.
TAGCTTGAATGGAAGAACACACTAATCTTTGTTTCTTAAAGTATCATGGAGGAAAATATCCTTCAAGGTATTACTATTAAAAATTATCTAAATTATAAGAGACACTGGGCATGGCAGCACATGCCTGTAATCCCAGAAGTTTGGGAGACTGAGGCAGGAGGATCGAGAGTTCAAAGCCAGCCTCAGCAAAATCGAGGTGCTAAGTAACTCAGCGAGATCCTGTCTCTAAATAAAAATACAAAATAGGGCTAGGGATGTGGCTCAGTGGTTGAATGTCCCCGAGTTCAATCCTTGGTAACCGCCCTCACCCCAAAGGAAAAAAAAAAACAAAAATAAAAATAAATTATAAGAAAAATAGAATTAGTAACATGTTGACTGGTTTCTAGTTGCACACTAAAATGACATTGGTATATCTCATGAAATGAGTTTAACATCAGTGAACTTTGATCTGAACATTGTAGTGTCTAACAGCTTCCAACACTTCTCCTTTTAGACTGAAGAAGAGGTCTTTGCATGGAACAATGAAGTGAAACAGGGACTTTCAAGTAGCATTTTTACTAAAGATTTGGGCAGAATCTTCCGTTGGCTTGGGTATAACTTTGTTTATTTTTAACATTTATATGTCTGATTTCTGTGGTGAATGGGCTTTAAAAGAATGAATCCATTATTTAGCATTGAGAGTCTTTGAGTAATCGGGCTTTTGTTTGTGTTGTTTTTAATTTCCTATACATTGCTCTCACCATACCTCTCCTTTTATGCACAGACCTAAAGGTTCAGACTGTGGCATTGTAAATGTCAATATTCCAACCAGTGGGGCAGAGATCGGAGGTGCATTTGGTATGTAGAGAATCATTTCTCCTTTTCCAGGTTGGGTGGCAAAGGAAAAGCAGTAGTAGCTTTTAGAAAAGTTTGGTCCAGAAACTGAAGTATAATTTACATTCTGATGTAATATGTGATCTCACATGCTTGAAAGAGCTTATTACCATTTTTGAAGTTATTACCCAGAGTTCTGCATCTTCTGCCCAGATGCAGCATTGAGTTAGAGCAGTGTCCCTTAACCCAAGTTACATGAAGCCCTGAAATGCAGCATCTGTATTCTAGGGAGAATACCCAAGACCCCAGAACTATTAAGAACCCCTGCTTCAACATTAGAAAATTTCACATAAAATATTCTGTTTTTTTTTTTTTTTTTGCAAAGTTGGCATAATAAATTTAACTATATTTTCTTAACTAGATGAAATACTAGGTTGTTTCTCTTTACTGGGCCTTGATCCTCTTGTCTGGTAATAAGCCATGGCTTATTGGTACTTAAATTTTGTAATGGTTAAAAAAAATCCTTCCCAACAATGGTATATTAAGTTTTACTTATTAAAAATGATCCAAGGTATAGTACAATCAGCTTGCCTTGTTTTTCAGTATAGAAGGAAAACAAACGTGCATTAATATCTGTAAGAGTTTATGTACAGTGGCATTCTTTTTATATGTTTAGACCTAACACAAAATACTGTTCAGAGTACAGACTTTGACAGAAGCTTCAGTTTTCAGTTTGGCCCCTCATCTCTGCCCTCTGCTTTGTGGTTGCTGGATGCGGAGGTGTCTGTCCACTCTTCTGGGGCATTTGATCTCTTTTGTTTCCAGCACATGCCTTGCCCTCTTCAATTGATTCTTTAAGTTTTCAGTTAATTTCTTTAATTGGCTCACTATTAATTATATGGAATGGTGGTTTTCATGTGGCATATTCATATATATATATATATAAATGCAATTTGAAAAACTTCACTCCTCAATACCTCTCCCATCATTCCTGCCTCCCTCCCCTTGATTCCCTTCCTGTACCCATGGTCTCCCTTCTACTTTTATGGCTTTTTTTTTTTTGGCCTGCTTTCCCCCTCTAGTTTGTACACGTAAGAGAAAACATGTGACCCTTGTCCCTGAGTCTGGCTTATTTTTCTCAAAATGATGGTTTCTTTTTCCGTCCATTTTCCTGCAAATTAACCATAATTCTGTATAATTAATGTGTAAGTTTGAATATTTAGATAAATACATACAAGAAAATAAAATTAGATTTTCTATATCTAGACCTTTTTACTCTAATACCTTAGTTTAATGGTATATATATTTGTAAGAGTTCTTTAGCCTCTTGACATATTTCCATTTCTTTTTAATTCCTTATGCTTTATTTTCTCTTTTACTTCCTTTCTCTGTTTATTTTAGTCTCTGTTTGTAGAGGAAATACTCTGGGCTAAATGTTAAATAACTGGTCAGGTAGCTCTAGTCTCCTTTTATCTTTATCTCGGTGATATCAAATTGGCCCAAAGATGTGTGTTTATTTTGTATTTCTGTAGGAGGAGAAAAGCACACTGGTGGTGGCAGGGAGTCTGGCAGTGATGCCTGGAAACAGTACATGAGACGATCTACTTGGTAAGAGAGGACTTTGGGGCCATGTTGGGCATGTGCTGTTAAATTCTACTTTCTGTTTTGTCTTTGTGCAATTTCACTTGGTTTGATTTTTCTATCATTCTACAGCTATCTTCTCCTAACAAGTTGATCATCTAATCCAAAATGCTCTAAAATCTGAAATAATTTGAGTGATGACAGTATGCCACATGTGGAAAATTCCACTCTTGACCTTATAATGGGTTAAAGTCAAAATGCAGGTGCACTAAAAATGCATAAAATTGCCTTCATGCTGTGTGTGTGGTATATATGAAACCTAAGTGAACTTCATGTTGAGCCTTGAGTTCCATCCCCAAGATGTCTCATGTACATGGCATGTGGTGCTATGTTGTAGAAAGAGCCCTGGGTGAAGAACCCAGAGGCATCCTTCCTAGTCCCTCTCTGCTTCTCACCAGCTCAGTAGGCTGGGCTGGGTTCCTCCCTGTTGACTCCTTATAGCCTCAGTAATTGCTTTCCTATCTGGGACTTCTGAGGAGCTTTAGATGTGGCTTGTTGAGCCCCAAACATGCACCCTCTTTGCTGGCTTTTCATTCTTTGAAGTCAGTCTTATCCTGTTTGTTTTTCTTGTGTACCCAAAGAGCTAGACAGGCAAATACTTAGCTATGGCTTTTCTGAATCCATTTAGTGGGGATACTTTTCCTCTTGGGAAAGAAACCCAGTGACTCTCAGATGAGTAGTTAATAGGGAAGCTTCTAATTTCTAAATTATTTTATTTTCATCAAAATGGGAATATTTGTGGTTTTTTTTAAATAAATAATTCAATACAAGTTATTTAAATTATTTTTATTTTTGTGGTCCTGGGGATTGAACCCAGGAGCATTTCACCACTGAGCTACATTCCCAGTCCTGTTTATTTATTTTTTGAGACAGGGTCTCACTAAGTAACTTAGAGCCTCACTAAATTGCTGTGGCTAGCCTTGAACTTGTGATTCTCTTACCTCAGCCTCTCAGGTTGCTAGGATTACAGGCATACGCCATCATGTCCAACTCAATACAAGTTATTGAGAGATACAGAAAGATACAGTCTCCATATGCTTGAATCCTGCTCAAAAGAAATGCTATGAGTGATATGTGTAATATGTCTTTCAGACTTTTGTGTTTCTTTTTCTTTTATAAAACTGGATCCATACTAACATTTGTTTTGTGTCCTAAATTTTTTTCTTCACTAATTTATAGTGTGTATGTGTGTGTGTGTGTGTGTGTGTGTGTAGTTGTTTGTTTGTTTTTGTATTATTGGGAATTGAACCCAGAGGTCTCAACCACTGAGCTATGTACCTAGTCTTTGTTTTGTTTTTAAATTAAAAAATTTTTTTTTTTTCTTGAGATAGGATTTTGCTAAGTTGCTGAGGCTGGCCTCAAATCTGTGATCATTCTGCCTCCTGAGTAACTGAGTTTATAGGCATATACCTCTGTGTCTGGCTAAATAGATCTGTATTTTTTAATGGCATAAAAGTATTCTATATTATATTTACATACTACCAGGTATTAATTTTGTTCATTTTTCTCCCTCTAGTACCATCAACTACAGTAAAGACCTTCCACTGGCTCAAGGAATCAAGTTTCAGTAAAGGTGCTTTCAATTGGCCTTATTTTAGTAAGGTCTTTTAGGCATTCCTGTAGCTACTCTGAAGAAGACCAAGAAAATTAAGATTTACTCTGAATAAATGCATCATCCTGAATATGACATTGGCTAATATCCTATGACTCCCCACTCCAAGCCCTGACTAAATCAAGAGATTCATTGTTTATAACTTAAAATATTTACAACATAACCATATTTAGTAAAAAATAGGTTGGATGGATTTTTTTTTTGTTGTTACTAGTTGTACATGATCATTTTATAATTAGAGAAAGCACACACCTTGGTAGTAATCTGGGAACATATGGGATAAAATAGAGAACAAAATAGAAGACTTTATAGTAAATGCAGGATGTCTCCTAGGTAAAAAAGGAATTACTATGTGGAGCAAACCCTCCTCTGGCATGTTTTGGAAAAGGTGTGATTGAAAGGGAATGTGTCCTTACTTATATGCTGAGGACTCTAGCACAGTGTTCTTGGGGGATGACTTGCTATGTTTAAAATGACAGGTGGTATTTATTGCTAGTCATGGCTCTTGCTATATTTATGTCAACTTGGGATAGATCTGCAGGGGGGATGTAAATTGTGCTAAGGGCTCCGAGGCCAAAGATCTCTGTGAGAATGTTATTGAAACCATGTCTGGATGCCTCATGCTACCTTAGGCTGTTTTCTTTAGCTGTTAGAAGCCATCAAATACAAAACTAAGGGGCTGGAGTTGTGGCTCAGTGGTAGAGCGCTTGCCTGGCATGTGTGAAGCACTGGGTTCAATATCAGCACCACACATAAATAAGTAAGTAAAATAATGGTCTATTGATAACTTAAAAAATTATATATATAACAAAACAAAAAAGGGCTGGGTATAGATCTATTTATCCTTAAAAAATACACACACACACACACAAAACAACTATAAATATACCAGGGATGGAAAGATATTCATGATGTGTTCCATGCTCAGCTGAGAATAATATTTACCTAGCTATACTGTTGTCACCATTGAAATATGGATCAAGCCAAGTACAGATGATAAACCTAGAGAAAGGATGTTGGCAGGAAGAAATCAGATGAGGGTAGATGGAAAGCAGTTCTTCATTTTCTGTAATAGGAAATCAACACTTCCTAAAATAACTAAAGCAATCAGTAGCAACATGGGCTTGCTTATTAAGAGAAGAAGGTAAGTTCTGAAAGATCCATTGCTAGGAGCTTGGAGCATGAGACATAAGAGTTTCAGAACTGTTTGATTATTTAAATCAATCAAGAGAATGTTTAACTGATAATAATTAACATGAATTCATAATGTTGCAGTCCTACCTGGAATCCTGCATTTCTAGATCCTTCTTCCCCCCTGCCTCTCCCCATTTTTTTCTCCCCATTATTGAACTGAAGACTGCTTTTAAATATCTCATGAAATGGTCCTACTGAAAGTCAAATTTCCCTCTATATTTTCAGATTCAAAATAGACTTGAATCCTATACTGAGAGAGAGAGATGCTTCTAAGTGTAAGCACTAGTTTAAGAAAATCATGCAATTTGGTCATTAACTATAAATATCTTGCTATGGTTTTTATTTTTTGTGATATGTTTAAGTATTCTAGTCCTATTTCATTTATGTCTGAAGAAAGTTAAGCATTCTTTAAAACACTTTTAGGCTGGAGTTGTGGCTCATGGTAGAGCACTTGCCTCTCAAGTGTGAGGCATTGGGTTCGATCTTAGCACCACATAAAAACAAATAAAGGCATTGAATCCATATACAATGAAAAATAAATAAAAAACTTTTAATGATCACATCACAATAGGCCGTTTTCATTTTGTGAAATTATGCAGATTTATTTTTGATTGATGTCTTCATATCCTGTCTTTATATCCTTTATATCCTGTCTTTATATCCTGTTTTCCCAGCATCATATTTTAAAACAAGTGTTCCAGAATAAAAGCTGTATCAGTGTTCACTTTGATTTCAAATGTTTTATGTTTAATAATTTTCCTCCAGTTAGGAGGGAAGCTCTCCATCCTCCTGTGTGCCTGCTGGGGTTGTTATGGTGGCCACTTTGTAATGACATCGCTTGGATGTTGGTTAGAGGAGGTGACTGGGGTCTATAATCTTGGGTGTCGAATTCCTGAAAGCTCTCTTTGAAGCTACTACATAATTTTTCTACTCATGTTTCTGAGCACAATAAGGAGTCATTTTTTTTGTCATAATGTTCATTAAAACTTTTGCCTTTGAATTGTTCCTCTTTGTTCTTTTTTTTTACTGACTTAAATAGAAGTTGCTTAGTAATATTTTTAGCCACAGAAATTAAAATGTACATCTGCATGTGTCACTGCTTGCTATGGTATTTGAAGGTGCTAGGAGCCTTGAATTGCTAATTACTGGTTATATTGAACATTTTGTGACTGCTGCTCCTCCCTCCTAAATCCTGTGTCTGGCCACTACTACTGCTGGCAGTTCCCAGCCCCCATTGTGCAGTTGTGGACTGTGGTTAGCAGGCTTGGATCTGGTAAACCCTTACAATCTTAGGATCCTGCTGTACTGCAGTCCCTCGAGAGACTGCAGGCTTTGTGGCCTCATAGGAAGTGGCTCTGTGGTTCCCTAGGAAGTACACGGAAGACCTGGCTTCTGGCACGCATGATGAAGACTTCACACAAGGGAAATCGCAATGCCATTATGTTCTACGCTCCTCTCTCCTTTAATCTTTTCTCTCTTGCTCTGCAGCCACAGAACATCTCGATGTTGTCTCCTGGGAATTCTGAAGAGACTGGGACATACTCTTCACCTCCTGTGGTTCCCAACACACACATTGTCTTATACCTATTGATTCACTTGTTCTCATATTTTCCTGGTCCAGGAGATGTTTGCAATGGTGATCATTTTTGCAGTTTGTAACTTCTGCAAGCTTACCACCCCTTCCACATAACTATTCGTGTTTGGTTTAATTTGTGGTATTTGTTGGTCTTAAGGTTAAAGAAGACCATGAAGGAATTATGGTATGTGGGGCTACCATTCTTCAGTTCTAGAAACCTGATATATTTTGATGTACTGAAGTCTTGAATTTTTCATATAGTCAAATCTTGAACTTTTGTAGTTTTCCAATTTTGGTTTAGAAACTTAGGTCACAAATGTTTTCCTCTGCATTTATTTTTTTTATTTTTGTTCTCTGAAATGGGTTCTTGCTATGTTGCCCAGGTTGGCTTTAATTCCTGGGCTTAAGCAATCCTGTCTCAGCCTCCTGAGTTGCTGGTATTAGAGGTTCATATCACTGGAGGTGTACTATATTCTTTGTCTTTTTAAAAGTCAAAAGTAATACTTGTATGCAGTTAGATATTCAAATGGGCTAGGATCTTTGTAATAAAAAGCAGCTTATGTTCTCTGGACCAGTCAACCCATCATTTCTGTTTTACTTCCATATTTTTGAATTTGTATTTTTAAACTCCTAACAAAAACTACATATTAATGGGTGCTATGTGCTTTGATTCGTGTATACATTGATTTACATTAGGTTAAATGTATCTAATCAAATATGTAAAAAACATTTCAAATCCTTTCCTATAGCTTTTTGAAATATGTGTCATGCATGGCACCCTACTGTGCAACAGCACACCAGAACTTCTTGCTCCTGTCTCACTATAATCCAATGATCACCCTCTCCCTACTGTTCCCCTGCCCATTCTCCCAATCTCTGAACCAACATTTTACTCTCAACTTTGATGAAATCATTTTTTTTTAAGATTCTATATATGAATGAGATCATGTGGTTCTTGTCTTTCTGAGCCTGCTTATTTTACTTAACATAATGACCTACCATTCTATCCATGTCACAATTGGCAGAATGTCATTTATTTATGGCTGAATAGTATTCCATGGTCCCTATATTCCTTTTCTTCATCAGCTGATGCACATTCAGATTGTTACCATTTCTTAGCTGTTGCTTTTGTTGCAATGAACATGAGCACAGATATTTCTGTGGATCTTCTTTTCCTCTCTATTGCTTTATACTCTTCTTTTGCTGGAGCACACCCTGCAGAAGTTTCCTAACAATGATTGTTTTGGGAGTAATTGGAAGGAAAAAATCTCTCTCATCTAAAGGAAAAGACTTAATCTTCACATTGATTAGGATTCTGGATTTAAGATGTTGAGAAAGTTTATTTTTCTATTATAAATGTCCGTAAATATTTTGTGGTATTGACAGTTTAGTTCTGAATCAATTTGGGATTTAGGTTTATGTTGTAATTTATCTAAATTGTTTCCCACTCAAATATCTAAGTAATTCTCTTACCTCCAGTTTACAAGTGAGCTTTTTCTTCCCCAGTGATGACTCATATAACACACTGCATTCCTTTTAGGCTGTGTATTCTGGTTCAGTGTTTTGTGCATATACACACATGTACTAGATGTATTTTAAGTCTTGCAGGCTTTTACATTTATTAAATTTGTTTTAGAATTCTACACATATTATCTATGTGACCTTCATGAAGTAACCTTACCTCTTTGAGTTTCTTATCTTTTTTTAATACATATTTTTAGTTGTAAATGGATCTTTTACTTATTTATATGCAAACTGAGGATTGAACCCAGGTTTCACACATGCCAGGCAATTCTTTGAGCTTCTTATCTATTATATGGGGCATATCAGTTTGGCTCCTTTGTTATAAGATAAAAAATCTGTCTTTAGTACAAATAGAATGTTTTGGAAAGCATGCTGGCTAGACTAAGTTTGCCCCTTCAATATTCTATCTCCTGCAGGGTGTCTTTGGGGGCTGACCTCTAAGTATTGCTTCATTTGGGCTGTTTTTGTCCTCTGATCTCTCTCTCTCTCTCTCTCTCTCTCTCTCTCTCTGTGTGTGTGTGTGTGTGTGTATGTGTGTGCTGGGGATGGAACACAGAATTTCACACATGCTAGATGAGGACTCTACCACTGAGCTCACCCCTAGCCCTTGTCCTGTGGATTTTGATCCTGTTTGGCCAGTGGTAGAAAATCAGAGCAGAGGAGGGAGGTCAGGGTGTTGTTCATCTCTCTATTTGCTCCCTGCCAGCCCTTGGTAACAAACTACATCTTAACAGGTGTCCCCTCTGCCGTGGCTGCAAAAGCCTCTGCTAACACCACTCCCTTTCCTTAGGCTTCTGTTTGTAAGCTGAAATGGCTCTCTACTGATGCTTCCTGGGTTTGTCTCCTTACCCTAAGGCTAGCTAGCAGGTAATAATCAACCTTCCTGCCATAGCTAGCATGACTGAATTTCAACCTTTGTCTGTCTGTTTCTCTACTCAGTTCCTAGGAAGGAGCAAGCCATAGCATGAATCATTTACTTTGAAGTAATTTACCTGCCTCTTGGCTAAAGGAGAGCAAAAAAACACCTAGATTAATAGCCCTAATGCTGAAATCAAGGTCAGATCATTTCCCTAAAGGAAATTGGAGTGATGTTTTCATAGGTTAAGACACAGTGATGCTGTTCAGCTTAGCTAATACATTTCCACTGAATAGGAAAGATAATATCTGTTCCACACAACCCTAAGGATAAAAAAAGAAAAATTATGAAAATAACATGTCTAGAGCATTGTGTCTGACACACGGTAAGGGCTCCATTAATATATTCTACTCTCATTAGGGTGTTTTTGACATTAGTTTTACAGTTTTATATATTTTGGTTATTTTCATAAATAAGGTTTAGAAACATTTTTCAAGTGATAACTTAAAATGCTCAGGTTTTAAAAAAATCCATGTACATGATATGTACTTTCTTTATATATTTTTTAAAATATTTATTTTTTAGATATAGGTGGACACAGTGTCTTATTTTATTTTATGCGGTGCTGAGGATTGAACCCACTGCCTCACACATGCTAGGTGTGCACTCTACCTCTGAGCCACAGCCACAGCCCGACTTTGTTTATATTTTTAAGATTTCTTGCAAAATTTTATTTCATGCAGTGTCTTAAAAACTTTTAAGATTATTCTTGGCTGGGAGTGGTGGCACGTGCTTGTAATTCCAGGGTCTTGGGAGGCTGAAGCAGGTGGATTGAAATTTCTAAGCCAGCCTCAGCAACTGAGCGAGGCTGTGAAAAACCTAGCAAGACCCTGTCTCAAAAATAAAATATAAAAAGAGGGCTGGTACCTGAAAAAAAATTATTCCTATATATCTTATTATTTCAGTTATTGTAAGTGGGATCCCCCCTGCCTTATGCATACGCTATTTACTTTCCAAGATAAACTGCATTTGAGAATAGAAGCATGGGCCTAACCATTGCTCACCATTTGCTCTTTGCTTGTTACTGGGCCTGGATTTTAGAAATCCTGGCTGACTTGGATATTAGTAAATTTCCTTACGGTTCTGGCCTGTAGATGTCGCTGTTGGTCGGAGCAAACGCTTCTGTTGGGCATGAAAGTGAGTTGATACTCTGGTATCCAGGAGGTTGCCAGGGAAAAGTTTTTACAGTCAAAAGACAGATACATTGAGCTGAGGGCCCCACTTTGCTCTTGGGCACCGTGACTAACCTCTGCCCTGCCACTCTTCTGTCAGCTACACAGACCACTCTAGCTTCTGTTAGTTACTCTTCTTGGGTAAAATGAAAGCCCCTAATGTCAGAGAAGTAGCAATGTTTGCCCATAATTGCAGGTTTCTATCTTTTCTTTTCAATTAAGGAATGTAGTTAAGTGGTTTTCTTTTCCTTCCACTCCCTCCTCCCCAGAGTGAGCATGCGTGAGGTTATTCCATTATAGACAACTCCAGAGACATTCTTCCTGTCTTGTTTACATTTATCTGTCACTAAGTTCCAGGCACTTTTCAAAGTACTTAACAAATATGAACCCATGCATTTTTCATAACAATCTTAGGAAGTAGATACTATAATGATATTTGTTATTTGACGTTTTTGTTTTGTTTTTTGTGTTTTTTTTTTTTTTTGGTACTGGAGATTCAACCTAGAGGTATTCTACCACAGAGCCATACCTCCAGTCCATTATATTTTATTTTGAGACAGGGCCTCACTAATTTGCTGAGGCTGGCCTCCAACTTGTGATCCTCCTGCCTCAGCTTCCTTAGAAGCTGGGATTATAGGTGTGTGCCACTGCACCCAACCTAATGATCATTATTTAATTAAAGAGGAAGCTGAGGTTTGGAGAGGTTAAGTGATATTCCCCAAGTACACAGCTGCTGAGATTTGAATCCAGGCAGCCTCGACTCAGAGTTAGCACCCTTATGAATGTGAATAGTGCACATGAAACTGTGGAGCTCTTGGCCACTCTTTTTTTCCTGCCTCTCTTTAATTGACAACCTTTCCTTTTTACTTTTGTCATGGTTATATTTTATTTTGACCTCACAGATTTAAAATTACTAGTCCATAAACTTTATTTCCTAAACGACTTGAGAATCCTTGTTAATCCAATAGCTCCTGACTCCTAAATACTTTAGCACGAATTTCCCACCAACAACGATATTCTCCTGTGTAACTACAAAGCAGCCAGCGAAATAGGGAACACACAGGGAACCTTCTCAATCATGTAATGACTGAAGGCCTGAAGTTTTCAGGAAAAGAAGGTGTAGAGAAGGAAGGAATGATGTTGCCTTAAGTGCAGACTTTTGAGTCAGAATCAAAGTAGTAGTTGATTTTTCCTATTTGCCTGCCTGTGTGCCTGACAGCAGAGAACAAGATGCCTGTGGCTTTAGCTGCAGAGTGGCATGGATAGAGCAGCCATAGCTCCTAAAGGGGGACCTGTGTTCTAAGCTCTGCGGTCTCCTCCTGTTTCCTGAATGATTTTAGAGAAACAACCCGCCTTCTCTGTGCCCCAGCTTTCTCATCTGTAAAAGGAATGAACTGCACCAAATATGAAGTCAATGACTGGTGCCCTGTAGACCAAAATTAGCCTAAGTGCTTTATTTGAGAATCAGCTTTCAAAAAAAAACAAAAAAAAAAAATTTTTTTTTTTAAGTACTGGGATTGAACCCAGGGCCTCATACATGCTAAGTAAGTGCTCTACCACTGAACTCTTTAATTTATTTGTTTTGGTACTGGGGATTCAACTCAGGGGCACTTAACCACTGAACCACATCCCAGCCTTTTTTTTTGGGGGGCGGGGTGGTACCAGGGATTGAATTCAGGGGCACTCAGCCACTGAGCCACATTCCTAGCCCTGCTTTGTATTTAGAGACAAGGTCTCACTCAGTTTCTTAGCACCTCGCCATTGATGAGGCTGGGTTTGAACTTGCCATCCTGCTGTCTCAGCCTCCTGAGCTCCTGGGATTACAGGCTCACAACCATGGTGCCTGGTCCAGCCATTTTTTTTTTTTTTTTTTTTTTTTTTTTT
>NW_026000026.1:85567607-85574368 GCF_001458135.2 Marmota marmota marmota
GTCCTGGACTATTCAGCTGCACACATGTGCTGTCATGCTATTTTTTTTTTTGAGAAAAGTTCTCACTAACTTGCTTAGGGTCTCACTAAATTGCTGAGGCTGGCTTTGAACTCCTACTCCTTCTGCCTCAGCCTACCTAACCCCTGGACTCACAGGCCTGTGCATCAGGCTGACAAGCCCTTTATTTTATTTCGAAATAGGGTCTTGCTAAGTGTCGTGATGGGCAAAAGGTACAACTTATGCAGTTGAAGGGGAGGAAAAAAAAGAATGTCCATGCGCTTCTGCCCTTTTTAATGCTTTATTCACTCAAACCACTCAATACAATTTCACTCTATAGGTTCTTAATCAAGAAAATGACAATCCTTAATGCTAGGCACTGCAATAGACAAAATCAATGCACAGCAAACATTTCTAGATTAATTCTAAGCACTTCAAATACACTTACTCATGATAGGCTCATGACAGACATTCCCTCTGCATGCTAAACTCAAGTATCAGATCAGAAGTCTCAAGCCTTGGGCTTTAATTCCAGCAGATGCATACTCACTCAGACCATGGTGATCAGATCAGGCTTAGGATCAGGCAGGCTTCTCTTGGGGTGGAGCTGATGGCTGGCTGAGGAGGTGGTCACTGGGAGAAGTCCTTTTCTCACCAGAGTCAAGAGACTGCTGTAGAGTTTGAGAGCAGTGAGAACAACGCAGAGGATCAGGCAGATGAGAAGAGTTGGGATGTCAGTCCAGGTCCTCAACAGACTCTCAGGTTTGTGTGCATCAGTGTCGGCTGGCTGAAGGTCTGCTCATTTGTTCCATCATTTATACTAAATTTTGGGGCTTCTGACAACCCTTTCAATCCCTGTCAGCTGCTACCAGATTTCTCAGTGATGTCATTTGTCCTAAGGTTAAAGCATCTGGTCTGGTTGTCCCCACCCTGATTTTCTTGCTTCTTGCTCTAATCAGGGTGAGGACAACATGCCAGAGCCTTCACTCTGAGCTTGTCAGGGTGGGGAGAAGTGATTTGTTTGTGCCTGAAGGCCACACTGGAGGGCTTCTGAAGTGTGCCTGGTGAGACTGCAGGTTTCAAACAGAAGTTTTAAAATGGAGTTGTTTAGGCTAAGGCCTAAGGCCATCCTTACACTAAGTTGCCCAGGTTGGCCTGGAACTTTCCATCTCTTCCCTCAGCTTCCTGAATCACTGAGATTACAGGAGTGCCCCACTGTATCAAGTCAAAATTCAAGTTTCTTTCAGTGGCGGCTGAAACTTCATTTAGCCACCGCTGAGACTCAGCTCATGTGGTCTTTCCCAGCTTCATATTTCTTTCATCCAGGCTTTCATTCACATTTCAAGTCTACCAGCCCAAGGATTCAAAAGCTTTACTCTTTAGGCTCTTCTAGGCAGAAAGACTGTCCGTAGCTAGGAAGGGTAGAAGAGTGAAATAAGCTTTCAACTTCCAGGCAGTTGTATTAAATAACATGTATTTAATGTATTAAATAACATGATACATAATTATTAAGTAATACACATTTAATAATACGTATGCATTAAATCATACAATGTATATAAAATACATTCTAGGTGGAATATATTTAAGCTGTTCTAATAATAAATAATAGACAAGACAGCTTCCTACTGAAGAGCAAGGTGTAAACCATCCAGGGTGGCTGAGGTGTGTGTCACCGCATCCAGTGTTGCCCACGATGTTGTGCACAGTCCAGGAAGGCCATGCAGCTTTTGCCCGTATTTGGGCTGGTGGTTAGGGAGGGCATGCCTCTCCCCTGCAGGGCGTGGCCAGAAGAGGGACATGATAAGGCAAACCCTGTCTGTAACCACACAGCTCACTCAGCCAAATGAAAGGTGGAGAAACAAGCCTTTATTGTAGGAAGCCACGCACTTACTCAGGAGTTGGTGTTCTACTATTGAGAGGGCGCAATGGCTATGTGTGGGAAGAAAACTAGCAGCCTCCACCACTGGATTTATTAAAAATATTTTCCACCTGCTAGCTGGAATATCCTCCTTATGCTATCTGATAGTCTGCTAAAAAAGACTTTATTCAGTCACCTGTCATTCCCCAAATCTATCCCTCATTCGTCCCTTAATAAAAAACAAAACAAACCAACAAAAAATACCCCCCAAAACCAAAAAACATACAAAAAAACCCAACCAGTTTCTAAAAGCAGCCAATCTAGGAGAATTGCTGGGTTGGTTGGGAAAGAGTAGGAGGAGGAAGAAATGCCTTTGGACAAAGGGGACAGCTGGAGATAGGGCTGGCAGAGATAGGAAACCCATGATGGTCAATGGGCAGAATGGAAGGGGTCCACCTGGGCAAGGTGGTGCTGGTGAAAAAGAAGTGGGAAACCAGGAGGAGAGATGCATGAGCAGTATGTGGACGCCTTTTGTGGGGTCTTGTGCTCTGTTTTCTATTCCCTGGATTCTACTCTATGGGATCAGAGCTATCAGAAGACCTGGATTCAAATTGAGGGAAACGACTGGAGGAAAAAGGCCCATTTAGTGGGCCATTGGAGTACAGTGTTATGTGGCTTCCTCTGGTGCCATCTCCTGGCTGGTAAAGATCTAAAGCTGTTCCCAGTGATTAGTTTTTGTCCTTCCTGGTGGAGAGAAGATGAAATCTTTGCAAATTTCTGTCACACTTTTAGTAAAGATGGGGAGGGCAGAGAGCTTTTCTTATATTTATTTCTTTTCAGTTGCTTACAGTTCAAAGTAACCCTCATGACAAAGTGGCATATTTTGGGTAGCAGATTCTGTTTCCCTACACACCCAAGAATCTGGGCTGGAAATGATCTCATATTGTAGTGAATGAACAGCTGCACAGTAGAACCTCCTCTGAATGTCTTTAAACCCCATTCTGCCTGGAACTCAAATGTGTATTGAAGATTCAGATTGTTTGGTTTTCATTGTGAAGACCCTGAGTGGAATAAAGAGATATTTGCTCCCATTTAGTGGGCCATTGGAGCTTGCTGCAACATGAGGACATTCCACTGTGAGCTAGGAAGGTGGGCTCTGCCACACTCTCAAACAGGGTCTAAGAGAAGCTCACATACTCAGAGCTCTGAGCCCTTTCTTGGGGCCAGATGACACATAGCCTTGTCTTTTCTGGGGATAGCACGAGGGGGCAATGTCTCAGGGACACACTGGTATTTTGTACTGTAAACTTGGAAAAACAAATGTGAGTTTTATGCTATATCTCTCAGTATGAGCAGCTTTATGCCAATCAGCTTTTAGTTGTGTTATGCCAGATTCGTGGGATCCCAATAGACCTCCAGGAGCCGAATCCAATGCAATCACACAAGAGTCTTTATTGCAAGCTCAAGCCTGGACTCACAACCGTTTCTGATGCAGTTGTTCCGAGGAGTCCCAGTCCTTTGTTCAGTGAGGATTTATGTTTTTTTAGGATACTCTATGTGTCACAACATCACCCAGCAAATCATTCCATACCACAGGAAAAATCAAACACCAACTCTTAACATTGATTAGCATATTCACTGGCGGGAACAAGTTGGGTAGGGGTGATTGGTTAGTACAAGAGGGGGATTTGTTTGAACTGATTGGTTTAAGCCGTGAGGGGTGTACGTGCTAAACTACATAGTTTCCCAACATGTTATCAACCACCATAAACTACTGGGAGAATCATCTGGCATTCCAGGTATTTTCCCTGTCTCATGCTGATTGGTGGTTGCTAGGGGGTTGCTATGGGTCCTCACCTGGCCTAACTGAGTCAGGGACACCTGTCACAGCAGCAGATCTCTCCTGTTATTTTCAGACAAACAACTCACCAGGGTGGCTATCTGTCTAGGAGTGCTCTGTGGGTTTTTCCAAGGACAAGGGTCATGCCCCGTTCCTTGGACAGGTTTTCTCTGAGGTAGAGGCTGGTTTCTCAAAAATGGAGTCACATCAGTTTCTCAGTTGTTGTAACAAGACACCCGAGATAAATAAACTTAGGGAGGAAAGATTTATTTTGGCTCATAGTTTCAGAGGTTTCAGTCCATGGTCACTTAGTTTCACTGTTTCTGGGCGTAAGAAGAGGCAGAAAATCATGGCAGGGAGCGTGTGGTGGAGCAGAGCTGCTTGCTTCATGGTGGTCAGGAAACCATAAAGGAGCCAGGAAGAAGGTATATACTTTCAGGATATACTGTCAATGACCTACTTTCTCCAGCCAGCCCCTCTTCCTGCAGTTCCATTGACTCCCAATAATTCAATTGTGAACTCATCAATGGTTTCATCCACTGATGAGATAAAGCCCCATGATCCAATCACTTCCCAAAAGTTTCACCTCTGAACATTGCCACACTGGGGACGAAGCCTTCAAGATGTGAGCTTTTGGGGGGACATTCCAGATCCAAACAATAGCAAGATTCAGTTTAAAAACTATTAACAAATTGCTCTAAGAGGAATGGACGTGATTTATTGAAGCTTTTCTTTCCTTCCTTGAATGAATGATCTGTTTCTACTTAAACAATTATGCATTATCACTATAATTAAATCAAAACTCCAGATGCTCAAAATAATATTCAACTGATTTTTAACCTCTTGAGATGAAAATAAACTTTTAAAGAAATTCTCTACAGCTTCTGGGCATAGAAGGCACAGCAATGACTCGATGATTTTTTAATTAATTAATTAATTAATTAATTGTTTTTGGTACCAGGAACTGAACCCCGGGGCACTTAACCACCGAGCCATATCCCCAGCCCTTTTTTATATATTTTATTTAGAGACAGGGTCTCACTGAGTTGCTGAGTCTGGCTTTGAATTTGCCATCCTCCTGCCTCAGCCTCTCAAGCTGCTGGGATCACAGGTGTGAATGATGGCGCCGGTGATTTTTTTTTTGGTTGGCTTTGTGCAAAGAGTCAGACCAGGACAAGGTCTTTGCTTACCTCTGCCTTCCTCTGCCGTCCACCTCCTGCAGGTAGACTGGCGATTATTCTAGCAGTTTCTGTCCATGTGGGTTAGTTTAGCACTCCCTGGACCGATTCTGTGGTTATCTCAAGTACACTTCCATTTTTAATCCCATTCTCTCCGTGGTCTTCAAAATTAGGTCTGGCTGCATTTTGTTTGTTATTTTTTTGACCTCTCCAACATTTAATGGTGACTTCCTTGTGAATACTTTGCCTCCTTTCCTCCTTGAGGAATTTCATTTTACTCTTGCTCATAGAAAACACAGAGCCACTCTGGCTGCAGGTTTAGCCAGGATTCTGCTTTGTGGCTTCCCCAAACCCCTGAAGCATGCTGGGAGCTGGGAGTGTGCCCTACTATGGAGGGTTTTTTTTTGTTGTTGTTGTTGGTTTTTGTTTGTTTGTTTCGGTGGTGGTACTGGGGATTGATGCCAGAGACCCTCTACCACTGAGCCACAGTCCCACAGTTTTTATTTTATTTTGAGACTAATTGGCAAATTTGTCCAGGCTGGCCTTGAACTTGTGATCCTCCTGCTTCAGCGTCCCCAATGTCTGGGATTACAGGCTTTCACCACACCACTGAGATTTTACAACCTAGGTGTCTCTCCCACTAAATGGCTGGAGTTACCATATTCACTCAGTCCTGCATCTTTATAATAATTTAGGCATGTGTTGTTCAATAGGATTTTTCTCTGTAAAATGCTTTCTTCAAAGTCTGTGAAAGCATCACTGTTCCCTCAGAGTTGCTTAAATGACTTCAAGGGCTTGGATTTTTTTTTTTTTTTTTAGTAGCTTCTGGTAACAAAAGGAGCTTTTCTAACTGAATGAGCTGTCTCCTCAAGCGAAGTGCCCTGGCTAACCTTTGTTTACCATTTTAAGCAGCCTCCTGCTAGCTGCACTGAGGAGTATAGTTAAATAATTACTCAGGAAATTCGCTTCAGGGTTGTTATTGCAGATACAAGGTCTACTTCTGGTTTGTTATTATTTCTTTTTTCTCATGCATATTGCTTAACAACAGTAAGGAAAACAACAGAAAGTTTTTTTTATGACCATCTCCACCTGAACTGCACATCTGCCTGAACTTCAAACTTCTTGTTCTTGTATATACATATACCTTATTTATTTATTTATTTTTGTTGTTTCACTCACTAAATGAAAGCTCTGTATGTTGTCTATCAGGTTCAAATTTGTTCTCTCCTGTTTCTAGCTTTTGCCTGATATAGTTGCATTTATGAAGAGTTGATTAACATTTGATGAATAAGGAAGGAGGTGGAAACTTTTTGGAACTTGAGGTTTGTTTTTGTATGTTTGGTAGAATTTGGTTGTGGTAAGAGTCTACTCATCTTTACAGCCATAGTCTCCCTCTTAAGATGGGTATGAAGCTGGAAAGTCAGAGTCTTCCTGGCACCTCACTGGAGGCGTGGCCATGTGAGAAAGTGGGCTGGGTCCCTGGAGACTCCCAGACACAGGCTGGTGACCACACACTGCCCACCTGCCCTTCTGACATCGTGTTCATGCTGTTGTAATTTTGGTGCTTTGTTTATTACTTGCAGCCAAACCTAATTTTAACAGGTGTGTTGATTTAACATTTGTGTTTATGAAGACCAGGGAGAGACTGGGAATAAAATTTAAATATAGGAGGTGCAGTGGCAGCTGCCTGTCTGTAATCACAATAGCTCAAGAGCCCTAGGCAGGAGGATTGTAGGTTCAAAGCCAATCTCAGCAATTTAGCAAAGCCCTAAGCAATTTAGGAAGACCCTGTCTCAAAATAAAAAGGGCTGGCTGGGGATGTGGCTTAGTGGTTAAATGCCTCTGGGTTCAATCCCTGGGACTAAAAAAAAAAAAAAAAAAAAAA
>NW_026000026.1:85574381-85579633 GCF_001458135.2 Marmota marmota marmota
AAAAAAAAACAAAAAAAAAAAAAAAAAAAAAAAATGCTGCGCCCCTCCCCTGACTCAGGCAATGGCAAGGCTCTACTGAGGTGGATGGCGCAAGGCGTCCATCCTCTGGAGGAGCGCAGTATGTTTCTGGGAATGGGCTGGTTTGTTTTTGTATTCCTTTAATAAGTCTAGTTGCGACTTCTCATATGACCATTAAGTATGAAGGAAAAAACATGACTTTCCCAATTAATGCAACTACTTCTAAAGAATGGATCTGTTTGCTCTAAATGCAATGATTCAGCTGTGGAGTGAAAATTGTTAATGTCTAATGAAAAACTCCCTGTATTCCTGTCAAGGAAGTTTTTAAGAAATTAAATTAAAATCTAGAGAAGAAAAGTTAATGTTAAGAAGACAGATTAGTGCTTAGTACTGGGCAACTTGTTCTTGTTCCTGTGCACAATGGTTTGTGCTTTTGCTCTTGTTTGATTAAAATTAATAACAAGTCAACCACTTGCCGTAACCATGACACCGGTTCCAGTCAGTAAGTCAAGAAAGAATAGTCAAGGTATAGGCCAATAGTTTGGGACATTTCTAACTATTATTAAAAGTTAACTAAGCAGAAACAGCTCAAAGCAAAACGAGAACTGAAAGTACAAATGCTTGCTTATGCATAAGCCAAGATACATTCTTCTATTCTAATTGTAGCTACGTAATATTTTGTTTCTTTGAATAATGATTCCTGTTTTGTAACCACAAAGTACTGTGAGCCTGCCAAAATGAAAAGTATATATGATCAACTTCACAAGTAAAGATTGGGATCAACACCTTCACTTTGGTGTCTGTGTTGTTTCTCCACCCCTCTTTCGCCGACTCCTCACCATCCGTTCGTCTCCTGAGACCCCCTGTTGGAGCTGGTCTCCAACAACAACAAAAAAAAGTAGCTGAGATGACCACAGGAAACCATGTGAGTTAGAGGTGTTCAGAATCTTTTCCTGGTTTCCTTTAAGGGATTTTAAGTTCTCAATTACTTACCTTAATTTAGCTCATATAAACAAGGATGATCTTGACAGTGGAGCATGCTTTTATTTCTTAAACTGGAGCTTTCCTATAAATGCTGATTGCCTAAACTATATTTTCCTCACCTTCTTCACCACCAAAGAACAAAGAAATTCTATTTGAATGGAGTGGTGGCAAACAGTGGGGAGGGGACGATCTATGAAATGTACCTTAAGATGAAGCCACTTTTCATGGGAAAATTCTTTTTTCCTCATTTTCAAGTGAATAATACCTTTTTTCCCCCCTATAAAATCTTCCATTTAGCAGAGACAACAATGAAACTGAGAGCTTTAACAATCTCTTTGGAGCAATGGGACATTAAAATTAGAATACTTTCTCCTGAATGCTTCTGGACCCCGAACAGGTGGAGACCATGATATCAAGATTCCCATCAGGTTGGGCCATTTGGGGCACTTCACTGGTTTGGACAGTACCTCCGCTGTCAGCAGAGTCTCATTGCTGTGCTCTCCTCTGAACCCTACAGCTCAAACAAAACAAACAACAACCCACCAATTATACTGTGCCCTATCAAATTGCCACTTTGTCTTTACATTTAAAAATGGTCAAATATTGGCAGTTTTTATTCAGTTCAATCTACCAAAGAGGTTTCAGTTTTCTTGCTTTTTTGAAGCATTAACTTCTTAAAATGGCAAGTATGAATATCGCCAGTGTGGAAGGACACAATGACAATAACTTAGTTCAGTGGTTTTAATTGGCTTTATTTTCAGCTCTAGAAGCTGGCACTACTTCGTTCTATAAAACAGAGAAAGTGTTCTAATGGGCAGAGCAAAGGAGGTTTGTCTTATAAGACAGAAAGGCTGAAGAAAGCAGAACCAAAGAACAAAAAGTAATGAGTCATTTCCAAGTTATTTCCTTGTAAGGTGGAGACAGAAAAATAGAAAAATAACTGAATTGGTTGACATCAGTTTACTTCAGGTTACTTCTTGTAAGAATTAAAGGCAGAGAAAACTTCATAATCATGCCAATCAAGTTTGATGCTTTTCTTGGAAGGCTAAACAGCTTAATTTTCAGCATGGTGATATAGAAATTTAGCATGAGTAACTCCATTTTGATTTTTAGTCTGGTCTGTGCAAGAGCTTAGTCTAAAACAATGGCATCCTGTGATTTTTAATTAATACCAGTAACAAAATATTATACATAAAACAACCGTTGAAAATTGACATTTTAAAAATAATGATTTATAGATAAAAAGAAAACAAAGCTCAGAGAGTTTGGGTTATTTGCCTTCATGAACACAGCTGGGAAATGCAGCTTTCGAACCTGCTTCTGGCTGAACCTGAAACCCATGATCAAAGCCCCCTCTTCCCTTTGACTTGTGTGCAGTGTAGTGAACTCCTTGGTCAAGTTAAGGAGGGAGCGATCATGGCAGAAATGAACCTTCTTTTGTTTGGGACCTATCAGAAAGTCTTGAATTTCCTCACAGTCATGTGACTGCTTGAAATTAAAGAAGCATTTCATCAGGTTGTTAATATTAATAAACATCTTTTAAAAAAATGTACAAATACCTTATTTTCTTATTATGAAACAGTGGGAAAAAACAAGGAGAGGGCTGGGGTTGTGGCTCAGTGGTAGAGCGCTAGCCTAGTATGGGTTCGATCTTCAGCACCACATAAAAATAGATAAATAAAATAAAAGTCTTATGTACAACTATAACTAAAACAAACAAACAAACAAACAACAACAACAACAAAAAACAAGGATAAAGTACAGCTAGGCAAAAGAAAAGAAATTTGTCAGACATGGTCTTGCTGGTCAGAGTCAGCCCTGGTTAATACTTGGATGTATATTCTTATCTCTATGTGCCCCCACCTATTTCCACATGTTTATGAAGCCCTCTCTGTGCCAGACATGGAGCAGAGTGCTGGGATGCCTTGGAGAACAAGCAGGCACAGTCTTTGCCCTCAGTCCATAGGAGATACAGACCCCATATCAACCCACACTGATATATTTGAAGCAAAGTGTTATTAGGAGGAAAGGCTGTGATACAGAATTAAAGGGTAAGAGAGGCGTGGAGAATGTCTTAATTTAGACAGCAAGGCTAAAAAACACTTGCCCAGGAGTTGACATTTCAGCTGAAGTGAGGATGGAAGTGGTTAGCGATGTCAAGACCTGAGTGTCCAGACAAGGAAAGGCGAGGCCAGCGAGGGGCTCAGAACACGCCACCCCAAAACATGCTGCTTTGGCATGGTGATTACTTTGAGCTGAAGGAACTTGAGAGACAGTAGATGCAGGAAGGGTCCTCTCTCTGCCCTCCCTCTTTCTGCCTGAAAGCAGGGCATTAAGTCCTGTGAGAAGGTGCCCTCCCCGGGCCAGGAAGAGGACAGTCGTTCTCCTGGAGATGGAGAGTCAATGTTGAAATGAATGTGTACAAATGAACCTTCCTAAGGTAATCTTTAGCTTCCATTAGTTTCTCCTATTTATTTCCTAGTCACTTTTCAATCATTTACCACCCTTAACCCCATCCCCCCTTTCCTTTGTCTTGTCAAATTTCCATGATTTGTCCCTCTTTCTTAAAATGGAATACAAGCCTCTGGCCTTGGTCTGAGTTTGCATTTCTTTCTATGATGGTTTCATGCCACATAAATATGTTAACATCCAATAAAATATGAATGCTTTTTCTCCTGATTTCTCTCCCCGCCCCCCAGTACTGGAGGCTGTACCCAGGGGTGCTTTACCACTGAGCTTCACCCCCAACCCTTTTTAGTTTTACTTTGAGATAGGGCCTTGCTAAGTTGTCCACACTGGCCTTGAACTTGAAATCCTCCTGTCTCAGCCTCCAGAGTAGCTGGGGTTACAGGTGTGTGCTGTTGTGCCCGGTTTAATTTGTCTTTTAATTGTCTTAATTTATCTCAGCTCAATTTATAGGTCCTAGCCACAGACCATAACAGGATAGAGAAAAAATATTTCTCTTAGGGCAGGAAGGAGTGGGGTAAATTTGACAGTTTTTCCAGGAGGAGGAAGCGGGAGGGCAGCCTGGTTGGTCTGGAGTGAGGCAGGGGATGTGGCCAAGACTTGGCAGAGTTGGAATTTTGTCTCATGGGAACATTAATTACATTATATATGTAATTTTAAAAACAAAAATAAAAAGTTATGTGTACAGGATAAATTGTAACATATTTTTCTTTTTTAAAAGTTGTTTTTGTGGTGATGAGATGGAACCTAGGACATCATGCAAAATAAGCGTGCAGTCTCCCACTGAGGTACATCCCTAGCCATGCAACCTATTTTTCTTAATTACCAATACACGCATATTGTCTCCATTATCTTCTTGATGGAATAGGTGGTAGTCAGCATTTCATCACTGTGATGAAAATATCTGACAAGAACAACTTAGAGGAGGGGAAGTCTATCTCACTCAGGGTTTCAGAGGTGTCAGTCCATGGTCAGCTGACTCCATTGCTCTGGGGCTGAGGTGAGGCAGAGAATCATGGCAGGAGGGCCTGGAGGAGGACAGTTATTCAGCTGACGGCTTCCAAGAAGCACAGAGAGATCAAGATACCAGGGACAAAATATAAACCCCCAAATCACGACCCAGTGACCTACTTTCTCTAGCCACACCTTACCTGCCTACAGTTATAACCCAGTACAATGGTCCTTTCAAGTTGTTAATCCATCAAATGGATTCGTACCCTGGTTACAGCTCTCATAAGGTAATCATTTTACCTTTGAACATTTCTGCATTGTCTAACGTGAGGTTTTTAAAAATTTTTTTTAAGTGGGACACCTCATGACTAAACCACAACACTTTTACCACCTGTTTCTTCATAACTCTGCCTATTTCTTACTAGTGAGTCTTTTGCTGCCATTGTATCAGAGCATACTAGACCTTCTGTCTACCAACAGCCACTTCCTTGTATATGTGTTTTTGAAAGTAGTTCCCTTTGGGACTGAATAAAAACCAATAAATAGGATTAAAAAAAAAAAACTGGCCTCAGGAATCTTAAAACAATTGAGTTGAATTTATTCCTAAGAAGTTATTAAGGAATTGGAGGTACTGATCAAGCCTGGAGTGGTGGTATGCATTTGTAATCTCAGCATTCAGGAGGCTGAAGTGGGAGGATCACTCAAGAGTTCATGACTCACCTGGCCAACAATAGCTTTGTTCTTGAGATCCTTTCTTAAAAACAAATAATGAAGTTGGAGCCTCCTGAAACTTCTCTGTGCACAGTTCAAATGAGAAGTGATTTTGAAAAGCA
>NW_026000026.1:85579707-85599357 GCF_001458135.2 Marmota marmota marmota
GAGGCAGGAGGATCATAAGTTTGAGGCCAGCCTGGGCAACTTAGCAAGACCTGTCTCCCACAAAAATATAAAAAGGACTGGGGATGTAGCTTAGCAGTTAGGTAGAGTGCTCCTGGGTTTAATCCCCAGCTCTGCCATCCACTGCCCCCCTGCCATAAAAAGAAGTGATTTTGTTCCTGATCTTTGGTTTCAGGGCAACAGGTCTAGTTGTACAAGTCCAGGCTTCATAGGGAATTAGACAAGGGTCACCTGGCTAAAGGAGCCTGCACTGACCTTGAGGGCTAGGGCCAGAAATCAAGTGGTAGGTGGGTTTGGTTCATCCTCTGAGGCTCACTGGACGGTGCTGGGCAGTCTTGTGTGGAGTTTGTTTTCCAGGGGTTTTGATTCTCTATCAATCTGTTATTAAACTCAGGTCCACACGTTCATACCATGAAAAAAACAATGTCTGAGAGACAAGCAGGGGGCGGGGGGATAAAAGCTTTGTCCAGTGGCCAAACAATGGAGAAGTGGGAGGCCATGCTTGCCAATCAACTTCTCGACTCCAAGGAATTAGGGTGCTGTAGATGTAGGAAAGGAATAATGAGGGAGAGAGAGGCTAACACAGCGGAGGGATATTCCTTTATTTTTTGGGAATAGTGGAGATCTTCTAGGAGCTCAGATGCTCTTCATTCCTTTCATGGCCTGGTGTTTCTGGCTATGTGGCTGGTATGTATCTTTAGCCTTGAAGTGGGAGGAGAGATGCTAAGCAAATCTAGGTCAAGTTAGCCCTGTATTATTATAGTTCTAAACAAATCATTTCTTCAAGTTCAACATGTCTACATGTAGAGCTGACTAGAATCTGACCCAAAGGTTAAGACAGCAATGGAGTCAGACACAATATAGAGGCAGAGAGCCAAGCCTTTCCATGCCACATCAGCATGCCAAAGTGAAGAGTCAATGTTTCAGCAAAAGTGGACTCCAAGTCCCTAAAAAGTAACTTTGGCAACCATTATCATCTTTTTTTTGAGGGGATGGGGGACTGGGGATTGATTGAATCCAGGAGCACTCTACCTATATCCCCAGCTCCTTTTGTTAATATTTTTAATTTTTTATTTGTTTTAATTAGTTACACATGACAGTAGAATGCACTCTGATACATCATATATAATGGAGTATAAAAATTTCTCATTCTTCTGGTATACATGATGTAGAATCCCAATGGTCATATAGTTATATATGTAAATAGGGTAATAATATCTGATTCATTGTATTATCCTTCTTCCTAGTCCCATATGCCCTCCCCTTCCTTCATTCCCTTCTACCTAAAGATCTAAAGTAACTCTGTTCTTCCCTAACTCCCCAAACCCCTGCCCCTTAGGAATTAGCATCTGCCTGTCAGAGAAAGCATTCAGCCTTTGGTTGGGGAGATTGGCTTATTTCACTTAGCTCTATCCATTTACCTGAAAAGGCCATAATTTCATTCTCTTTTTTAAAGGCTGAATAATATTCCATTGTGTATATATACCACAGTTTCTTTATTCATTCCTCTACTGATGGGCATCTAGGTTGGTTCCATACTATAGCTAGGTCAATTGGTGGATCCATTCCAAGTTTTCTGAGGAATCTCCACACTGCTTTCCAAAGTGGTTGCACCGATTTACAGTTCCACCAGCAATATGTGAGTGTACCTATTCTCCTACATTCTTGCCAACACTTATTATTGCTTGCAATTCTTGATAACTGCCATTCCGGCTTCCCTCAGCCCCTTTAAATTTTATTTTGAGATAGGTTCTCACTATATTTCCTAGCCTACCCTCAACCTTGCAATCCTCCTGCCTCAGCCTCCTAAATTGCTGGGATTGCAGGTGTGCACCACTGTGCCCAGCAAATTTTGTCTTCATAACCCATGTATCAGAGGTGCTACCTAGAGCAAAATTGATGAGAGACTAATATTGTGTTGCCCAGCTGTGTGACCTTAATATTAGTGATTTTTAAGCCAACTAAGAGCAAGTGAAACTAGAGGGTTTATTTAGGTTTTCCCTGGTAACACCTCTCTGAAAAGGAAACTTTTCCTGGGAATGTTTATTTTTAGGAAGTAAATTTATGATGTTGGGACATGTTTTCCAGCCTAATAAGGAATGCTTCACCCAGTGATGCAGGATTATTTATCTGGCTTTTCATTTTTATTTTGGCCTCATTTTGTCCCAGATAGTGGAAATCCATTTTAACATTCTAAGATTTGAGGGCCCTGATGAAATATTAGAGTCCATTTGTTGTGCCATTGGAAAGAAATAGTAATAGTTTTAATTATTTCACATTATGAGCTCAGGAGTCATTCTGGATATAAACTTTTTCCAGGGTGTTCTTGACTTGGGAACTGATCCACTCATTTTGGTGGTTTGTAAGCATATTGACTGTGTTTACTGAAGATCTATCAAATAATTATGGACTTCCTTTTCTTAAACACTGTATAATCAAATGTGGCTCATGTAATCATTTGGTTAAGGATATTAGTGAACTTCAGTTTCTGAACATGAGGACAGGAGAGAGCCTAGCATGGTGGCCAGGAACAAGGCTTCTGGGATCACAGCATCAAATCCTGGCTTCTCTACTGAATAGTCTTGACTTTTTTTTTTTTTTTTTTTTTTTGAGAGAGAGAGAGAGAGAGAGAGAGAGAATTTTTTTTTAATATTTATTTTTTAGTTTTCGGTGGACACAACATCTTTGTATGTGATGCTGAGGATTGAACCCGGGCCACACACATGCCAGGCGAGCATGCTACCACTTGAGCCACATCCCCAGCCCTAGTCTTGAGTTTTGATAAGTTCTCTGTGACTCAGTTTTAGCACCTGTAAGATGGTGTGCTAAAAGAGTGTGCTTTATAAACCTCCAATTAAAGACAGTAGAATGAATCTGAAATAATGTTCCTATATTCATACATAAATACACCACCAGTGAAAGTTTACGTCTTTTACAACCATGAGATCCTAATTAGAATAAGTTATACTCCATGTATGTATTATATGTCAAAATATACTTTACTGTCATGTATACCTAAAAACAACATATAATAAAAAATTTTAAAATAAATAAACCTACAAATTTTGGGGAGTGTAGTCGACCAAGAGCCCCTGTTGCTGACCTCTGAACTCTATCACTGTGTGTGCAGGACTTCATGGCTGCTTCTAGTCAACTGTGGCAGGAGTTTTAAAGGAAAGCCAATTCCAAGACCGCCTCTTGCCTCTTTAACTTTGTGTGGCTTGCCTGATTCAAACTTTTTTTTTGTGTGTGTGTGTATGTGTGTGTGTGTGTGTGTGTGTGTGGTGCTGATGATTGAACTCAGGGCCTAGTGCATGCAAGGCAAGCACTCTACCAACTGAGCTATGTCCCCAGTCCCCCTGATTCATATTTCTATCTAACCTTTCTGCCCCAACTCCTCACTGGGTCAATCTGAGGGATCTCCCAGCCTGGTCCAGCTCCCTCCCTATTTTCCCTCACATAGGCATTTCTTCTAATAGGAGGTTGTCAGATTTAGCAACAAACAAAGTCCAGAATATTCAGTTAAATTTGAATTTTAGATAAACAAAGAATAACTTTTATTATAAATATACTAATGTTGTTGAATGCTCTGTTCTTGTCCCAGATGCCAATCCAATAATGAGGGCACAGTTTTGAGAAAAAGGAAAAAGAAGGTTTATTGCATGCAGCAAAAGAGAAACACGGGGACTCCTGTCCCAAAGGCTGTGATTTTGCCCATCAGCAGGAACAGGGGGCTTTTAAAGAAGTGATTCAAAGGCTATATTCTCCATTTCTCTGTTGGAGTTGTAATTCAAGTTGTAATTGTTAACTTGGGAGAGTCATTTCTGAGACCTTCTGGTGCCATCCCCAAAGTCTGGATTACTTTTATATCCTGCTACTTTGTTGAACTCATTTGTGTACTAGTGTGTACTCAGAGGCAGATAAGTCTGCCTAAAATGGAGAAGAAAAATAATCCTGTTTCCCCTGAGATTAGGGACGGGAAGAGATTAGGAAGAGCAAGGAGAGAAGAAGAGAAAGAAACATGTTCATTTTAAAAATAAGTTGCAGTGGCAGAGCAGCAAGGGCTATATCAAAGCATAATGTAACAGGGATGCAAGATTGATTCAACATATGGAAATCAATAAACGTAATCCATCACATCAATAGACTTAAAGACAAGAATCATATGATTATCTCAAAAGATGCAAAGAAAGCATTTGACAAAATATAGCACCTCTTTATGTTCAAAACACTAGAAAAACTAGGGATAGTGGAAACATACTTCAACATTGTAAAAGCTATCTATGCTAAGCCCAAGGCCAGCATATTCTAAATGGAGAAAAATTTAAAGCATCCCCTCTAAAAACTGGAACAAGACAGGGATGCTCTCTTTCACCACTTTTATTCAACATAGTCCTTGAAACTCTAGCTAGAGCAATAAGACAGATGAAAGAAATTAAAGGGATATGCATAGGAAAAGAAGAAAAACTATCACTATTTGCTAATGGCATGATTCTATATTTAGAACATCCAAAACATTCCACCAGAAAATTTGTACAACTAATAAATGAGTTCAACAAAGTAGCAGGATATAAAATCAATAAATCAAATGCATTTCTATACATAAGTGATGAATCCACTGCAAGAGAAATTAGGAAAGCCACCTCCCCCATTCACAATAACCTCAAAACAACAACAACAACAACAACAAAACACTTGGGAATCAATCTAACAAAAAAGGTGAAAGACCTCTGCAATTAAAACTACAGAAAACTAAAGAAAGAAATTGAAGATCTTAGAAGATGAAAATACCTTCCATGCTCTTGGATGGGCAGAATTAATACAGACAAAATGGCCATGCAACCAAAACTGTTATTCAGATTTAATGCAATTCCTATTAAAATTCCAATGATATCCCTCATAGAACTAGAAAAAGCAATTGTGAAATTCATTTGGAAAATAAGAGACCCAGAATAGCTAAAGCAATCCTCAGCAAGAAGAATGAAGCAGGAAGCATCACAATACCAGACTTTATACTACAGAGCAATAGTAACAAAAACAGCATGGTATTGGTACCAAATAGACATGCAGACCAATGGTACAAAATAGAAGACACAGAGACAAACCCACATAAATATGGTTATCTCATACTAGACAAAGGCACTAAAAACATGCATTGGTGAAAAGATAGCTTCTTCAACAAATGGTGTTGCGAAAATTGGGAATCTATATGTAGCAAAATGAAATTAAACCTCTATCTCCCACACTGCACAACAACCAACTCAAAGTGGATCAAAGACTTAGACACTAGAACAGAGACCCTGTGCCTAAGAGAAGAAAAAGTAGGCCCAAATCTTCATCATGTTGGCTTAGGACCTGACTTCCTTAACAAAACTCCTAAAGTGCAAGAAGTAAAATCGAGAATCAATAAATGGGATGGATTCGAACTAAAAAGCTTCTCCTCAGCAAGGGAAACAATCAATGAATGATGAGAGAACCTAAATATTGGGAGAAAATCTTTTAACATATGTACCTCAGATGAGCACTGATCTCCAGGATATATAAAGAACTCAAAAAACTTAACACCAAAAAAACCAAATAATTCAATCAATAAATGGGTAAGGAACTGAACAGACTTCACAGAAGAAGAAATATAATTGATCAACAAACATATGATAAAATGTTCATCATCTCTAGCAATTAGAGAAATGCAAATCAAAACTCGGATTTCATCTCACTCTAAGTCAGAATGGCAATTATGAAGAATACAAGCAATAATAAGTGTTGTCAAGGATGTGGGGGAAAAGGTACACTCACATATTGCTGGTAGAACTGAAAATTGGTGCAACCACTATGGAAAGCAGTATGGAGATTCCCCAGAAAACTTGGAAGGGATCCACCATTTGACTCAGCTCTCCCACTCCTTGATTTATACCCAAAGGACTACATACCAGTGACACAGCCACATCAATGTTTATAGAAGCTCAATTCACAATAGCTAAACTATGGAACCAACCTAGATGCCCTTCAACAGAAGAATGGATAAAGAAAATATCGTGCATATACATAACCTGAAAGAAGAATGAAATGATGGCATTTGCAGGTAAGTGGATAGAACTAGAGAATATCATGCTAACGGAAATAAGCCAACCCCCACAAAACCAAAGGCTGAATGTTTTCTCTGATAAGCAAATGCTAGTGGGGCAAGGGGAAGAATGAAGGAACTTTGGTTTGTGCACAGGGGATAGGAGAAGGGTGGGGCTGTGAGGATGGGAAGGATGGTAGAATTACCCTATATACATTATTACCCTATATACATGTATGATTACACTACTGGAGTGTTTCTGTGCCATGTATAGCCAGAGAAATGAGAAGTTGTGCTCCACTTGTGTAAAATATGTCAAAATGCATTCTACAGTCATGTGTAACTAATTAGAATAAATTAAAAAAAAAAACCCAAAGCATAAGGAGGACCACTATTACAGAATTAAATGATTAAAAGATGTAAACTAACTAGGGATGGACTTGACACATAATAAGTGTGAAATCATGGAAAACTCTACTTAAGAAGGGATCCATTGGTCAAAGAGAACATTTTTAAATGCTGCCCAGAGATCATCCAACTGGCTGCACTTACACTAACTCACACCAGCCTGCAGCTATACCTTTAAGTTGACCAATCAGCCATGAACTCATGGACTTCAGTGCTGGCCTGCACCAATCATTGTAGATTTTTGCCTTCTTAAACCCAAGCCCTTTGTTCTCTCTTCAGAACACATTTTCAGTTTTACCCAAATCTGTGTGTCTTGGATTGCAATTCTTAAAACCCTAAATAAAGCTCTTTTATCCTTTATAGTCTTGATATTGATTGACACAAGTGCTCAATCTATATTAATTTTATCATAAGCAGAGAGTATGATTGTTACCAGAATCTTAGGCTAGAGATGGGCTAGGGACTTTGAGGAGTCCAAACAGATTAGGTCCACTCACCTCAAAAATCAAGTGGAAAAAGTAATGGTGAAGTAGGAAAGGAATTTATTCAGTTTAGCCATACTGGGAAGGATGGGAGTGGGTGGGTAGGAACCAAATGTACTCATCCCTGTGTTCAGGGGTCTAACAAGAACTTTTCAGGATGTAGGTAAGAAACAGAAGTGTGGGGGCAGGACAAGAAGTATGCCTGGTTGAGCAGAATTGGTCGAACTGTGTGTGGTTGATAATTATCTCCAGATTGGACATGAAGAACCTTGTCAGCAATAAGAAAGCTGCTGTTGCCTGGGGTTAGTTTTGACTTTTTTCACAAGATGTTTATTGATCAGACCTGTCATTCCTGGAATCCAAGGAAGAGAGAATCCAGAAAAGAAAGACTCGGAGAAAAGGAGAAGTCAGAAAGGCAAGATAGCATTAGTTCCTTCAGATTCGGAGCAATGACTGAGGCTTCTAGGCTCCGGTGGTCTGGAACAGGAGATGGTGAAAGCTGACAGCTGACACTCTGTTAATTAGGATGTCCACGCAAATCTCAAAAATCTCTTAGTTACTCTTATCTTTGTGCCTCTGAAGGAGGAGGATGACCAACTTTAGATGAGCAATCCTTAAATGATTAACATGTCTTAGTGCACAGCTGGACAGGAATCGGGCCAAAAGTTTAAGTTAGCAAAGAAGACAGATGCAAAATGAGGACAGAGATGCCAAGATTTATCCTGCTTGTACCTGGCCTGAAGTAGCCATTGGACATCTGTGTGCCCAAGTGAAGAGTCAGTAGCAAAATCAGCTACTATTTACTAAGTCACTACTACATGATCAGTACAGAATTCATTTTCCTTGACCTTTTTCTTGGGTCAGTCTTTCTCCTATGGAGGAGGGGAATAATTCCTTTTCTCTGCCTTCTTAAGTTCAGGTCTGGAGCCCTGCAAATTGAATTGACAAAACATAGATTAACAAGAGAAGGGGCTGGGATTGTGGCTCAGTGGCAGAAAGTTTGCCTAGCATGTGCGAGGCCCCTGGGTTCAATCCTCAGCACCACATATAAATAAATAAAATAAAATAAATTGTGTCCAACTACAACTAAAAAAGAAATATTAAAAAAACAAGAGAAAAAGATTTATTTAATATGCATATGGAGGCTTTGGAGAACTGAAAGAAAAACCCCTGCAAAGGCTGTCAGATCTGAAGGCTAATATACCGTTTTATCAAAGAATGGCACATTTGTGGAAAAGTGACAAGGCAAAAGAAAAAGGTTTTGAGTTTCTAGAAGCAGTAAATTGTGGGACACTAAATATATGGAGAAGCCAGTGGAAGATAAGAGTTCTTTTGTGAAGATTTGTTTATGCAGATTCAAGCCAGTGCATTTCCAGTGATAAGAATTTTCTTTTCCTCCTGATAAGGGAACAGAGAGAGGTGCACCTTCAAAAAGAAATTTATGCCTCACATTTAGGCAGATTGGAGGAAGGATAGAGAACTATTTCAGCAGACTCCTCTTTTTCAATTGTCTTCAGCTCAAAATAATTCTTTGCATAAGTGGCCTATTTGGGGGTAACATATTCTGATTCCCTTCAATATGTTTGATTTAAAACTGCCTACAAGTTACCCAATAAGTTTGAAACTTAGAGTTATTTTTATCTGATGCAATATATGAAGAGAATCACTTTCCCTTCGCAGCTGGTAAGCAAATCCCAAGTACGGAGAGTTGCCTTGAAAAGTCCTCTGGGGACAGAAGATGGGCTTCCAGGCTGGGGAGGCTGGCTGGCTGGAGGGCTACTGCTTATGGTGCAAGCTCAGGAAAGGTCTCAGTGGGTGAGCAAGGACCTTGGCAAGGAGCAGACTCTGAGAGATGTGGGGACAAAGGTAGGAAAAGCAGCACAATAGCCCTAGGCTGGGAAGTGCATGATGAGAATTCTTCCCAGTACCCTTCCAGGCACCAGAAAATTTATACATTCAGGAATGACAGACATGGAAGTGGCAACCCAGGTACCACGAGGAAGTAAAAAGTGGAGTCTGTAAATACACTCTGAGCAAAAACTAAATATTAAAAAAAAATTCATGGGGCCACATAGAATGCCTCAGTAAATTTCAAAAGGAATAATATTATTCTGTGTTATCTGACCATAATTGTCAATAAAATGAGCAATCAATGACAGAAATCATAGAAAATAGTGTATAGCTTCCTCCAAAAATTAAAAATAGAAGTGACATATGAGCCAACGGTTCCACTTTTGCATGTGTATTCAAAGGAAATGAAAGCAACATACTGCAGAGACAGTTGCATTCCATGTTTTTTGCAACAGTAGTCACAATAGTGAATATGGAACCAACCTAAGTGTCCATTAACAAACAAATGATAGGATAAAGAAGATTTGGTACATATTCCCAATGGACTACTTTCAGTCTTAAGAATGAAGGAAATCCTGTCATTGTGACAACATGGATGAACCTGGAGGACAGTATCTTACTTGAAATGTCAGGCACAGAAAGACAAGTACTGCTTGATCTCACCCATATGTGGAATCTAAAAAAGTTGATCACATAGAAGCAGGTGACAGGAGAATTGTAGTAATCAGAGCCTGGAGGATAGGGAGATTGGAGAGAAGGTAAGAGGATACATTTCAGTTACACAGGAGGAATTAGTTAAAGGGATCCATTGCCCCATGTGGTGACTATTCTGATATTTTGTATACCTGTGTTATGGTTTAGAAATGGAATGTCTCCCAAAGGCTCATGGTTGAAGGCTTGATCTCCAATGCAGCACTGTTCAAAGGTGGGGCTTTGGGGAAGTAATTGGATCATGAGGGCTCTGACCTCACATATGGATTAATCTATTGATGGATTCACGATTTGGTGACATTATTGGGAATTGATGGAAACAGTAGGATATGAGGCTTAATTGGAAGAAAGAGTCCACTGGGAGCTTGCCCTAGAAGGGTATATCTTGCTCCTAGTTCCTTTCTCCCTTTCTCTCTCTGTTTCTCAGCCACCGTAATGTGAGCAGCTGAGTTCCACCGCACCCTCTCTTCCATGATAGTCTGCCTCACCACATGCCCATAGCATGGAGCAAGATGACCACGGATCAAAACCTCTGAAACTGTGAGCCATACTAACATTTTCCTCCTGGCTGGGTGTGATGGGGTATGCCTATAATCCCAGCAACTCAGAATGTTGAGGTAGGAGGATTGTAAGTTTGAGGCCACCCTAGGCAACTTAGTGAGATTCTATCTCAACCTATAAAATTTAAAAAGCACTGGAGATGTAGCTCAGTGGTAAAGTGTCCCTCTGGGTTTAACTCCCAGTACCCAAATAAATACATAAGTAAACTTTTCCTCCCCTAAGTTGATTTTCTCAGGTTTTTTTGGTCACAGTTGTGAAAAGCTGACAAATACAATCTGAAAATTGCCAAGGGTAGATTTTAAGTGTTCTCATTACACACACACACACACACACACACACACACACAAAAGGTTAATTAGCTTGATTAGCCTTTCCACAATGTATACATATACTGAACACCTTGTTTTCCACCATAAACATATAAAATTTTCTCTTATTAGAAGAAAGAATGACCAATAACAGAAAACTACCTTAAATGTCTTAACTTGTTAGAAACCAAATAACATTACTAAAGAGATCTTAAAATTAAAAGAGAAGAAATTAAGAAGTATATGGAACTAAGTGACATGAGAGGTCAGTCCCAGATGTGAGCTACACAGACTGGAGTCAGGTAGATCTAAATCTTTGAAATGTGGGTGTTTGTTGTGCACTGGAACAGCAAGTCGCCAAAGAATTCCAAGGCCTTGCTGCTAGTACTTACTAGAAATGCTGGTGTGAAGGCTTGCTGAGCATGTGCACATCCACATGCATGGAATTCCCACACTTCTCTTGAAGGATATGTTGTTTTTGAATCATCACTTGCTTGACCATATGTCACAGGTTGCTGGGGATGGTTCTGGTTTATGACTACTTTCCTGTAAAATTATCAATAGACATCATCTGTCACTTTCATAAGTGTCGTGGTATGGATAAACTATGCCATACTCCTAAAAAATCAGTTATGCTTTAGGTTGGTCATAATCTTGAAGTGCTGGCATTTTTGTATTGAATAATGTCTTTGTGTTATTTTTACAGTTTTCTTTTTCCCCTTCTTTCTCTATCTTTCCTTCTCTCTCTCTCTCTTTTCCTGGTACTGGGTATTGAACCCAGGGACACTTACCATGGAGCTATATCCTAGCCTTTTTTATATTTCATTTTGAGACAGGGCCTTGCTAAGTTGCTGAGGCTAGCCTTAAACTCACAGTCCTCCTGTTTTAGCCTCCTGATGCACTGTGCCAGGTATTATTAGTATTTTCTTTGATACTTGTTTTGTTTTATAATTGCTGCATCATTACCATTTTGAGAGACTTATTTTTCTTCTCCAAACCTTTGTTATCAAGTTCCCTCTTCCTATACCCCACCATGAGAAGGTTGCAATGGATGAGGTGGACAAGCTGGAAGAGAGGGACTTTGTTTCCTCAAATGGAGAGACACAGGTAGTGAGTTACACTTTTGACATGCACTTCCTGTTGTGGTACTGACTTCCTATTTCAGTGCATTCTCATTTCTGATCCAGAAGAAAACACCTCCGCATGCTTAACATTTAAATTCTATGAAGAAATGTATTTTTTTTGATGTGAATGCAGTCAATTTAAATTTTATATCTGCAAGAACAGCAAGGAATATAAACCAGAACAAACTGACTGAAATCATCACTGGGCTCATGAGAGGCAACTCAGGTCACCTGGCTGCCTCCTGTTCTGGGAGAGAACAATGTGGAGCTTTCCAGACTTCTGCCTTTAGTTGGGAAATGTGATTCCCTTCTCTCCAGAGAAGCTCTCAGTTCACAGTCTCCTTTAGACCTACACTACCGAGTTTTCATCAAAGGAGATTCCAGCTTGCAATGTGCTCTGGCATGCCTCACTGACATTTTTATTCATGGTCTGTCGCAATGATGGTTTAGAGTGGTTCTTATCATTAATAAATCTGGAATAACTAGAATAGTGTGTGACCATAAAGACAGTCCTGGGTCACATCCTTAGGCTAAAAAGAAATCTGGATGCCCTAAAGGAATGAAAAACATGAACATAATATAATGTTGACTGCTCTTTCTTATTTCCTTTTGGTCCTCAGAAAATTCACTGTGTCTACTGTATGGCTCTTTGCTTTTTGAGGTTCCTTGGGGGAAAATGCCATCTATGAATAAGATGTGTGATATATATTTAATGTTTCAGGGTGGGCATGTAGATACACCCTAGTTTTCTAGATGTAGACTTATAGCAGTCTGGGGTATTTTGAAAGATGGTTAGAAGCAGGAAGTTACTAGATAGGATTTTGAACTCTGGAAGTCAGGGCCAGGAAGTCTAATACTAAAAACCCACCAAATGAAGGGAAGACAGAGGGAATGGGCATAGGAAAGACAGTAGAATGAATCAGACATAATTTTCCTATTTCACATATGAATACGTGACCAGTGAAAATCCTCATCATGTACAATGGCAGGAATGGGAAGTTATATTCTATGTATGTAAATATGTCAAAACACATTCTACTGTCATATATATCTGAAAAGAACAACAACAACAACAATAAAACCCACCAAGTCTCTTTCTAGGAGAGATTTACGTATTGCCTGGGCTTGAATTCTGCTCACAATGCATGTTCCCTTACACTTTTTTTAAAAAAAAATATGTTTAGTTGTAGATGGACCTAAAATCTTTATTTTGTTTATTTAGTTTTATGTGGTGCTGGGGATCAAACCCAGGGTCTCAGACATGCTAGGCAAGTGCTCTACAACTGAACTAGAATTTTTCTTTTTTAATATTAATTTTTTTTTTTAGTTTTTTCAGCAGACACAACATCTTTGTTTGTATGTGGTGCTGAGGATTGAACCCGGGCCGCACGCATGCCAGACGAGCACGCTACCACTTGAGCCACATCCCCAGCCCTCTACCACTGAACTATAACCTCAGCCCCCCTTACACTTTTAAAGAGCTTCACAGTTTACAATCAGGGGCCAGTGAACCAGTTTGAATTTAAACATTTTATTTTCTTCCAGTGTACACTCTCTAGAGTGAGTGGTGCTATCATAGATTTGAATCCAGGAAAGCTGATGGGGACCTAAGGATCTGTTTCCAAACACATCTATCTCACTAGGATTCTGTGGTCAGTATTTCTTGGACCACACTGGTTCGTTGGGAGGGCTAACTCTTTTGAGACAGCTGGGGTATCACAGAGGCACTGACTGAAAGAGCCTGATCAAGAAATTCCTCTTTAGACTGAACCCTTGGTCCTGGATTCATCAGATTCAGTATGAGGGACTGGTGGTAGAAAATTTGTTGAGGTGGGCCTGTTGAGAACCATACTCCTGCAACAGCTTGAAACGTAAGTGAGACTCCAGTGTCTAGAAAATGAGTCACTATGGCACCACATATTTCAACCTTGGGGGAGAATTGTCGTCCTAGCTGAGTAAATGAGCATCTCACCAGGGAATCACAGTGTCTAGTTATTATTTGGTGCTGTGATTACTATTACAGCCAAGGACCAAGAAAACATAAAATAAATAAAATATCACCAAACACTGAATAAAAGAGTGTTTCTGGGATCCTCAATATTTAGTGAAAACCAAGTTCATGGGAGGAAAAACTAAGCCCATGCATTTTCATTTCCTCAAACCCAGGTATATGGAGTATAGGTGCGGGCAAGAGCAAGTGTCCCCATGAAGGGTTTCTGTATCAGAAAGGAAGCAGAGTGGCTGCTTGGCCTCCGGGAAAGTGTTCAACCTTGCTGTCTCAGGCCCTGTTTATGAAGTTAGAAGCAGCGGATGGGAGTGGCATATTTTGTCCTTTCTAAATGTCATGAGCTGCTTTATGAAAATTTATCCAAACGTCAGGAAGTTTTCCATATGTAAAAAGCCCAAAGGTACAAGAACAAAAGATTATAAAAATATTGATTTAGAAATAGGAAACCTCTTATTTTCTAGCAAGACCATGAGCCTGGTTCTGTTCATCCACTTCAGTAGCAGGTATGGCTGTCAAAATATTTACCTGGAGGAGAACCAAGCAGAAAGCTGGCAGCCTTGCCCATAGGCCTATCCAGCCACGTGGTTGCTTGTCTTAGGAAAAATTCAGCGCCAGCTTTCTTCATTTCCTTGTCACATCATAGCTTTATGCCATTTTATAGCTTTAAGGGCTTCACAGCTGTCCTTATTTCGTATTTGCCCACTTTCCCCACAGGCAGAATTTAGCCAACGTTTGATATTCATTTAGGTTCTTTGTAAAAATGGAAGATTGTGGTTCTAATCGAACCCATTCATGTTCTTTTCGTTCCTGGCTAAATCAGGGGAGGGGATATTTCCAAAATCCATCCTCTCGAGGCCATGAGTTGAGGTGGTTTGGATTCCCTGCAATCTAATACTTTGCTCCTCAGAAGGAGAAATGAATCAGGGTCTTACAAGGAGAATCGCTCCAGGTCTTATGGTTGTTCTGAATGACCACCCAATTCATCCCAGTCTCAGAAAACTGCTTTCCTATCATTTGTTTTGGGGAATTAATGATTATTGCTGAGATTGAAAGTACAAGGAAGAAGATCAGTAGCCTTGAGGGGACTGAAGCCCCTCTAGGAGTCCACAGATAGTGCCAGTTTCTTATAAAACTTCACTCGAAAATCCACTTGGGCAGTAGGATCGATACAGTCAAAGGCCTGCAAGAGAACCCTGCCTTGAGATTAATTTCATGTTGTAGTGCTCAAGAAAATAGTGTTAGAGGAAAGCATTAATATCCTATACTGCCCGTGGATTAAACGAAAGGGTATAAAATGCAATAGACAGGCTCTCTTAAGAGTTAAAAAACAATGACGGCCGAAGGATGTGCATGTTGACCCAAAGCTTACTCACTTCTTTTATCAAGATTGATAATAGGATTCTGGTCATGGGAAGCCATTGGAGCCCAGATGGAGACCAATTTACTGGGCTTAACACACTAGGTCACTTTGGATGTGGACAGGCAGGTAGGAATCACCTTGTGTTTCATTGCTGAGTTAATCCCTTTTCCTCCCTGTTATTTAATTTTCTTTTCTCCAGGGTGACTTCAGGATTTACACAGCATTTTATTCAGTTCAGCAGCCACTCGGCTCTGATGGTGCAATCAGCACTCTGCCTTCAATTTTCTTCTGTCAGTAAACTACCTCTCTGGAACAACTGCCTGGCAAACAAATTGGGTCACAATATGCTTGTCTGTAAAGCCGACAGCCCATCACATCCTCCACACAGCGTTACCCAGATCAACTGTGTCAGAGCCCCAGTGTTGTCATGTGACTCTTGTTCTTATTTCTTAGCTTAGTGAGAGATGGCTTAATTTCCCATGGGTGAGTTTAACCCTTGAATGGAAATTTGCCATAAAAGAATGGAAGAATGTGCAGATTGCTCATCCACCATTGTTCTCTCCTACAGTAGTCAGAATAACAATTTATCATCAAGCAATCCAGGAAATATTTTTATGACTCCCCCCGCAACCTCTGCCAGACTGCTGTCTGGCTCTGACTGCTTCCTAACTGAGCTTTCACTAAATAAATAGCTTTTCAACAAGTCCAGCGGGGAGGCAGAATGGAAACTGAGTATTGTGGCTTTTTCGGGAAGTGAGACTATGATGGATAGAGTCCTTGCTTTCTGTTTAATCTTAAGTAACCCATTCGAGCATTAACCTTTGAATAGGAGTAAGTGTAGATTATTATGAAGCTTTGATTCAAGTCCCCAGTCCTCTCTTCACTCAGACTGAGCCAGCTGAGCACCTAACAGCAGGCAGTCACTGGACCCTAGGTATGGCGCCATTTCCTGCAAACCAGCTAGCCACTGGGTGGCGAGATGATTCCATTGGACCTCTTCCAGTGCAGAGGGAAAAGAGATTCTCATTTTTGGAATGCACATGTCTTCTCAATATCATCTACCTTTTTGCCTATAATGCTTCTGTCTTGTTCATCATGGTGACTTAACTGCACACACTGCAACATGTTGCTTCTGATTAAGAGACTCATTCCCCAAAGAAGTGTAGCAGTAGGCTTGTGCCTATGGTTTCCATGCAGAAGTTGCTGGCCTACCAGGACAGTGGCATGGCCTCCTGATGACCATCCCTTACAGGACACAGGAGGTGCCATGGAGTGGAAATCAATATGTGTGTCTCTCCTGCAGCCAGAAAACATAGCCCAGGAACAAGGAGTGGATTCTCTCATTATTATAACAAATAATCCATTTGCAGATTTCTTGCTTTCCATCCTTGCAATTTTGAACTTTGCTTGTTTGGAGATTTTGAGTCCTAAGGGAGGAATGTATACATGAGGAGATAAAAAAAATGTTTCCATTGTGTTGAAAGCTAAGACTGCCCAATGTCCATTTTGGTCTCCTAATGTCATTGGGTCAATAGGCAACTCAAAACTACAGTGACACCAAAGAAGGAAGAGGAGGAGGGGTGGGGGAAAAGGAAGAAGTAGAGAAGAGAAAGGAATGGAGGAAGGAAGAAGGAAAGAGAAAGAAAGACAGGACTAATGAAAATTCAGACCCTTTAGGAATAAAGCTTTGTGTCACCCCTATTAAGTAAAGAATTGTGACCAGCTGAGGTTCTGTTTGAGGGCAAAGAGAAGATGAAATGAGAAGTGGAAGAAAGAAGATAGAGCTGGCTGCAGTAGTGCATGACTATAGTCCCAGCTACTTGAGAGGCTGAGGCAGGAGGGTCATAAGTTCAAGGCCAGGCTGAGCAACTCAGTAAGACCCAGTGTCAAAAAAAAAAAAAATAGAAAAAGGAACATATAACGTTGTGACTAGTTACAAAAATAAGCACTACCATAGCAGTGATTAATATTTTTCTTGGTTTATGTGTATATGAGTACATAAGCACTGTGTATGCATGTATATTATAGATGTGGCTGTATTAACTATTTTCTTCTTATCTCTTTTTCTTCCCTTTAATATTTTGTACAAATTTTGTTGGAGGCTAACTTTACCATTTAGTAATTAGGAAACAGAATATTTCTATGGCACTATACCAAAATTTTTTGTATTATTTGTTTTATTTTGAATTTTAGCAGGTTATTATTATATTTTAAAGGAAAGTGACCACAACACTCGGAGCAAGAGATCTTTATTGCAGCAGTGAGAAAAAGGAGGAGGTGGAGGAGGAGGGAGTTTTTATAGCCAAAATCTAATGAGGTCTTTGGGTCTGCAAGTTGCCTTTTTGGCATACAATGATTGGATCATATAGTATTTGCTAAGGGTGTCATCTTCTGCCTTCAGACATACGGGGCAGGGGCTAGATGTGGGTTTTTGTTGCACCAGATGGGCGAGGGTAGAGTGTTCAGCCTTGAGTGGGGTTGAGTGTTCAGACTTGACGCAAACAGGTGATAAAGAACCAGACAGAGTGGGGTTTGAATGCCCAGGCTATCCTGCAGCTAACGTTTGTTCAGCCTGCGCAGCAGACAAGTTAGTTCAGCCTGCCTTGCATCTAACAATGTTTCCTTGGCAGGTCTCAAATTCAGGGGCTTAGATGATTCACCCATCCCAGCCTTCCAGGTAGATGGGACTATAGGTGTGTTTTTGTACATTACACCTGATAATCTGACAAACCCTTCTTTCCTTCCTCTCTTTTCTTCTTTCTCTTTCTACCTTTCTCTGTTTCATTCTTTTCTGACACAGTGTCTTGCTCTGTAGCCCTCCTGTGCAGCTGGGATTAAAGTCATGTACCACTCTGCTGGGCTTTGCGTCTATTACAGTTTGGATATGATGTATCCCCCCAAAGCTCCTGTGTTAACGCAGAAATGTACAGAGGCAAAATGATTAGATCATGAGAGCTGTAACCTAATCCGTCCATCCTCATTGGGGAGGTGGGTCATTGGGGGCATACCCTGGAAGGCCTGCCCTGCAGTGCCCCTACCCCTTCCTAGCTGCCATGTAGCAGAGAGCAACGTTTCTTTGCCTCACCCTTTGGCCATGATGTTCTGCCTCACCTTGGGCCCAGAGCAATGCAGTTGACCAACCACGGACCAAACTGTGAGTTCAAATATCCTTCCCACCTTAAGTTGTTCTTGTCAGGTATTTTGGTCACAGCGATGAGCAGCTGACTAACACAGTGTCAAATCTGAGGAAAAATTGACATAGCTGAGAGGTGGATAGTATGACTACCTTCTAGAGATGGATGCAATGGATGTTGAGACTTGGTGTCTCATCATTTTGAGGAACGTGTGAAAAATCTTCCTTTGATGGAAGGAGAGTTGTACTTGTTAGACTGAAACATGGAATTGTGTTTCTTGTTGTGTAAGACTTCAAATATGTATAAAAGATGTGCATGAATGCTGAGCAGGAGAAGGGTGGGTAATGGCCCTATCAAGCTATCACTCTGGGCTCTAAGCCCTTCATTTTGTGATGCTAATGCCCAGACTGTTTCCATTTGCCAGCTGCTCCCTGCTACACTCTGCCAACAGGGGCAGGAGACAGAGAGCCTATAAAGGTGGGAGGGAAGGAGTTCCCTCTTCCTGTTTGCTTCTCAGAACTTCTTGCCTTATTCCTGTTCCAGCAAGTGTCACCTTACTCTCACTTCACTCTGACACTGGAAGCTTACGTCTAAATACTGAATCCACATTGGCAGAATCCACTTTATCCCCTTTGAGACCTCCTGGCTGTGCCCCTTCTTTAGAGGTTTGACTTTTAGCTCTGTGAGGTCCCTCCTCTGAGCTTCTAAGTTTTAATAGTTTTAACCACTTCCCTCTAGTTCCCCCAAACCGAGGTCTGCCACCTCAGTATTGTTTCCCTTTTCTGTTACCAAGTGAATAATTCTTTCTGCTTGGTTCACAATTCTGGATGTTAAATTTTCTCTGGCAGGGGGCTTCTTGCAGATATGGAGCTGGGAGTAAGCCAGGTGGCTGGAGTTTGCTGAACAGAGCACAGGAGAGTAGAGTCTCTCTTTGAAAGACATAAGCAGAATAAAAAGACAAACTATAGTCTGGGAGAAAATATTTCCAAATAAAATATCTGACAAGGAACTTTTATCCAGAAAATGTAAAGAACTGGGGCCATGGCTCAGAGGTAGAGCGCTTGCCTAGCATGTGTGAGGCACTAGGTTCGATTCTCAGCACTGCATATACATAAATAAAGGTCTGCTGGGGTCCTGCCCTAGCGGGGTCCAGGGAGTCCTGAAGGATGAGTGGCGTCGGCGAAAAGATGAGACAGGAGTCATTCCGTTGGAGCAATCTCCAGAGGGAGAGCTAATGCAGCTTTCTCTGGGTCATCTTTTATTACAATTTTTCTCATCATTATAGATTCAGAATACGTCATTGATTATATAATTTAAAACTTTGCCAAGACATGACATTTCCTTAACCATGGTTGGGGGTACAAAAAATGTAACATTAATTTACGTTTTTCCAGGATATGACCTTCAGTTATGTAATTATTAAAAGTACAGAATCATTAATAAAATACGTCACTAATTTACATTTTTCAGATTTTCCCAAGATTTACTATTTTTCCCAAGATATGTTATTTTCTTATTAACTAATGCCAAACTATGTAACCAGACTCTAAGTCTCCTAACCAATCATTAACCTAAAGTACACTTGTACTTTATTTCTAATCTAAAATTCCCATCTAAAAAA
>NW_026000026.1:85601771-85615559 GCF_001458135.2 Marmota marmota marmota
TGTATATATATATATATATATATATATATATATATATATATATATATATATACACACACACACACACACACACACACACACACATACTACAGTTTCTTTATTCATTCATCTATTGAAGGGCATCTAGGCTGGTTCCACAGTTTAGCTATTGTGAATTCAACTGCTATAAACATTGTGTACACTGCACTCTTACTACAGAGACTTCTTGCTGGGGTGAGCAAGCCCAGCTGAGTTTGGAGGACAATATGTTTAAATCCTACAGTGACCCACATATGTGCAGACTGGAAGAAATAATCCTTGAAAGAAGGAGCAAAGGAGTAATAGGATCACTGCATGGGTGGGGCCCAAGAATGAGGGAGGTGAAAACAAGGAAAAATATATGGCTAAATTGTTTATGCACACGTAGCCTAGGGACAATCAGGAACTGTCTAAGCAACATTCTCAATGCTTACTTTAGCTTTCTGGAGAGAAGGAGGCATGTTTCTGTCTATAAAATACTTAAAAACAGGTTCAGTGATGGCAGGACAAAGGGAACATGCTTCTTTATATGACATCATCTCCC
This sequence comes from Marmota marmota marmota, assembly GCF_001458135.2. NCBI lineage: Eukaryota > Metazoa > Chordata > Mammalia > Rodentia > Sciuridae > Marmota > Marmota marmota. The sequence continues at coordinate 85,602,334 of NW_026000026.1, forward strand.
ACTTCCATGTTCAGAAGGGTTTTTATACTCAAGGTCATTTTCAGAAAGAACAGTCAAAGTGAGACTTTCTGGCGGGATTCTTAAAAACCTAAAGATGAATGAATTACATGGTTCATCAAGACCCATTGAAAGAGTGACTTTGTGGGAAGCAAGGGGTCATTTTTCTTTCCCACATTTTGTTACCATAATCAGTGATTATTATTGGCAGTGATTATTATTGCCTAAACACCCCACCTCTTCTTGTCACCAAGATTTTACAGATTGTCAATAGAATTTCGCAGGAGTTCTGCAGAGAGCGCATGCTCTGTGGGTGCATATGTGTGTACAGACAGAAAGGGGAAGACAGAAAAGGGTGATTAGAAATACAGAGATAAGGCCTGGGGTTGTGACTCAGTGGCAGAGTGTTTGCCTGGCATGTATGAGTCACTGGGTTCAATTCTCAGCACTGCATATAAATAAATAAAATAAAGGTCCATTGACAACTAAAAAATTATTAAAAAAAAAAAAAGAAATACAGAGATAAGAGAAACTGTAAGAGGTAAACAGTCAGGTCCTCATCCCACCCTTCTACCCCCCATATTATAAAGAGCTTTATTGGGACACAATAAAGATATACTAGAAATTCAGGGGTCAAAGATGCTATAATGAACGACTGTTTTTAAATTTTTTTTCTTAAAGGCAAGAATCTGGTAAAATCATCATCATCATCAGCAGCAGGGACAGGTTTAAAAGAAGTACATAAAAAGATTTTTTTTTTTCACATTATGACCCCAGCTGACAGCATAATTATTACTGATGTATACACCTTTTTTTTTGTGTGTGTGGTACTTGGGATTGAACCTGTGGTACTTTACCACTGAGTTATAACTCCAACCCCCTCCCTTTTTTTCCCTTTTGATACAGGGTCTCACTAAGTTGTCCAGACTGACCTCAAATATGTGATCCTCAGACTCCTGAGTTCCTGGGATTGCAGGTGTGCTCCCCCCCAAATCTTTTTATTGGTTCTTTGATGATGTGTACAATATTTGTCTTAAAAATGCTGAAGAGGGAAAAATCAAATGGATTGTGCTAATGTCTGTGTCCTTTAGATCACCAGGACCACTGATGAACAAAAAAAGCATTTTCTGAATTTCACCATCCTAACATACATAAACCAAAACAGCAGACAATTCATATTAAAGTCAGAAAAATTTCAGTCTGATTCTATGAATTTATAAAGTAGGATGAGTTGTTGAAGGCAAGGAAAATACATTCTTAAAAAATGAATCTGGGCTGATTTCAAAGAATTGCATAAATGAATACCTAGATGATGTTTTAGAGCATTGTAGAGTACATGTAGGAAGGTACCTTAAATTTTCACAAAGCTTGAGGGCTGAGGATATAGCTCGGTTGGTAGAGTGCTTGCCTTACATGGACAAGGCCCTGGGTTCAATCCTCACTACATAAAAAACAAAACAACAACAACAACAAAAACCCATGAAGCTTGAGAGGTGAACCATAATAATAATAGTACTTCCAGAATATGGAAGATTGGCAATTGATATTAACTAAAATAATATATGCGTAATCATAGATTAAGATGCCAGAATGCATAGAAATAGCATTACAATTGATAATCTCTTTATAAGTTGTTTTCTGTTTCTAGAAAGGTAGAAACATACATCTAGAAAGTATACAAGTGTTTAAGGGCAAGGTATTTGGTGGACTCTTGTCATTATTTGGCTACTTGGCATTTGAAGCCCCTTAACCCCGTGTTAAGGTAATCTCCTACATTTGAACCCAGGTGGTAGAGGCTGAACCAGCCCAATGCTTGCTTTCCCATGCTGTATAGTTAATGCACAGGTGTATGACCTAGATTCCACTATTAGATCCACCTGAACCAGATTTTTGACTTGTAAGCTAGTAATGAAAAACAGAACCAGTAGCAATAGCAAGTGGCATTTCCAATGCAAAAAGAATACCAACTAAGAAATGATGGAGCATCCTTTCCCTTCGGAAAGCTTAACTGCAGTGCTTGTTGGAAAGTTAAGTTCCAGGTGCAGAACCAGCAGCCATGCTGTGCTGGTGACAATAGTGAGATCTGTTTCTTTGCTGAGAACCATCCAATCTTTTAAAGCATCTTATCTAATTTAAAAAATGTGACGACTGCTCATTGTTGGAAATATGTAGAATTTAGAAAAAGACAAGGTGTTTTCATGTGTACACACATATGTAGGGTTTATAAGATTGGGATCATACCATAGTTTTATTCTTGTAATGTGATTTTCTTTCTTTCTTTTTTTGGGGGTACTGGGGATTGAACTCAGGGGCACTTGGCCACTGAGACACATCCCCAGCCCTATTTTGTATTTTATTTAGAGACAGGGTCTCACTGAGTTGCTTAGGGCCTCGCTTTTTGCTGAGGCTGGCTTTGAACTCACCATTGTCTTGTCTCATCCTGGGATTACAGGTGTGTGCCACTGTGCCTGGCTTGTAATGTGATTTTCTGTTTTATTTTCAATGCCTTTCTTTGACAGGACAATTCTAAATAACAAAATCATTTAACTGTTCTGCTGTTGAATGTTTAGATTTAATATTCTGCTGTCAGAAGGCTTCGAAGAACATTCTTATATGTAAAACACTGACTACATCTCTAATTATTGCTTTAGGGTAAATTCCTAGATGGCAGACCATTAACAGTAAAATGTGAACATTTTAAGGCTCTGTACCCATTTGTAAAATTGTTCTCCAGAGGTGGCTGACCCACTCTTGATTCCCTGGTGGGTTCTGAATATACAGCACTGGCAATGAACTTTTACAAAACTGGAATGTCAGACATGAAAATATGGATTTTAGAGACATGAGCATATTGAATCCTCACAATAGCACTATGTTTTGATACCCTAAGTTGCATTAAAAAAAAAATTAAAGGGAAATGGCCAAACTTCCTGTGTTCCACAAATCATAAAATGTAGACTCAAACCTGGAAAAGCATTAGCTTTCTTATTTCAAAATTCACCTTTTCCCCTAATACCACTGTAACTCATGAATGTAAATAGCTTTTGAGTTTTGAAATAAGTATTTGGAAGAAAAGAAGTATGAATTGAGTTGAAAGTAGTAGCGTAGAGGTAGAGAAAGTGTTAAAAAGCACAGCACATCTTAGTTACCCTTGTTTACAAACTGACAAAACACAGGGTGAGCAGGGTGTTTTAACCAATGAGTATTTTATTAAAAGCCAGTGGTGCACCAGGCTCAGTTGTTGTCCAGTAGGCCGACAAATACAAATGATGCCACCAATTCACTTAGCTTATCTGATTAAACAAAATACATTTCATAGAAATGATTATAAAATGCATTGCTGATAGAAACAGAATATATTTTATACTTATAGATCTTGTACCCTAAATAATTATTAGTAAAAACCAGCCAACCCATATGGTAAATAAAGTTAGCAACCAGTTATTTCTTTATTTTAGTCAACAGAGAAAGACAATTGTCATGTTGAAATGGGTTTCTGCATTCATCACAGCCTTACTGTTTCAAAGCTAATGTAGTTGACCTACAATATGAAAAATTCATTTTTTATTCTGTATTAAATAATTGTTAAACACTTTTGGTTTAAAGTTAGTTTTGGTTTCAGAATAAGTTTAATTTAGTATTTCTGTCTCGTGCCTCATGATTCACCATCTGTGGTGGGTGAGAATCACTCCAATTAAGTATTGGTTACAGGAACAAAGCAAAACATAAATGGGATAGTTTAATCCACTTTGCTTGACATTCTTACCAAAACTGAATGAAGAAGTTAAGATACATAGGTGATTTCAAGCAAAACACAACAGCAGAAGGGGGAAGGGAGTGGGCGGGGGAAACTGGTGTTATTTGAAGCAAGCCTGTCTAATATTTAGAGACATTTATTGCCTTTTTGGAGACTCGGGTCATTCTTTAAAGGACTGTATTGAGTCCATTGGTGTTTGATGTATCCCTAGGTTTGAAGGTTGGCTAGGAGGGGTGTAAGAGCAAAAGGAGGGTGGGAAGGACTTAACAGGTGTGGGGTGGAGTGTTTACTGACACAATCCCGGCAATCGCAGAACCCCAATTGCCCCAGGGAGTGTCCACCAGGCCTTTCCTGAGACCTCCAGAGATGGGTCTGTTTTCTTCAGGCAGCGGCGGCAGCAGTAGAAGCAGCAGCAGCAGCAAAAACTTCTTCAGAGACAAGGTCAACTTTTATTGCACAAGAAGCAGAACAAATCCCCTCCCCTATCCTGAGCTGGAGACCTCCCAGTGCAAACAGGTCTGGATTCTCATCGGCTCGCACCTCTGGCCAGCAGGGGGCGCTTAACAAGCACGCCTGGGGAGCACCTTCTTGGCGGGAAACGTGAGGTATTGTGTTGGCCCCAGCAATCTGGTGGGTCAGTCACTATTCTCAAGCAGCTTTTGTAAGTTGTTTTGTATCTTGAAATAAAAAAGAAACTTCTGTTAGTAAACAGAATGGAGTATCTTAAGGGTGTATTTGCCATGGCCTGTGTAATACTTGAGATTCAATATTTTCTACTTTGAATAAAAAGGTACACATAGGTTAAAGTGAAATAAGGCAAGCAAATGATTTTTTCAAGGACTAGAATTCTGTTTGACAATCGAATCTGAAAATGAAAAAAAAAAAAAACTAAAGGAAAAAAAAAGAGTGGCACAAAAATGAAAATGTCAGTAGAGACTGAGAGAAATGAGATAGAAGAAAAAGAACAAAGAACTGACAACACCCAGTGCCACCCAAATTCATTTAGAGACCACGGGAAATTGGCCTTTCCAGAACCCCATTTGATGTTTTTTTTTTTTTTTTGTACCAGGGATTGAACTCAGGAACACTCAACAACTGAGCCATATCACTAGCTCTATTTTGCATTTTATTTACAGACAGGGTCTCACTGAGTTGCGTAGTGCTTCACTATTGCGGAGGCTGGCTTTGAACTCACGATCCTACTGTCTCTATCTCCCAAGCCACTGAGATTACAGGAGTGTGCCACCATGCCTGGATCCTTTGATGGTTTAATTAGGCTAATGCCACATCATAATCATTAACATTCCCATTAGATATAATTTATGCACAACACTCCCAAGAAAACTGTAAATTTCACGGGGATAGGAATTGACCAAGGGATCGACCATGTCTTATGCTTGGACCTTAAGACTATAATCCACTAAAAATGGGCATTAAATGTCTGTTGAATAAAAGAATTTTAAAGAATTCAGAGCAAGGAATTCTCAACAACCAATATGGTGTTGGGAGTAAGGAACTCCATGCATCAAAGAAAAAAAAAAAAAAGGAGAACGTATTCTCCTATAATCTGGGTATTTGTCCCCTCTCACACTCATGTTGAAACTTAATCCCCAGTCATATGTTTAGTATTTTGAGGCAGGGCTTTATAGGAGGAGGAAGAGATACCCAAATTAGTAAGCTTGTTGTCTCACCATGTGAACCCTTGTGCCACCTCAGGACTCCACAGACTCCCTATCAGCAAGAAGGCTTTCACTAGATGTGGCCCCACAACCTTGGACCTCCCTACCTCCTGAACCATAAGCTGAATAAGCCTTTATTCTTTATAAGTTGCCCAGTCTGTGATCTTCTGTTACAGCAAAAGAAAATAGACTAATAGACTAAGATATCTTTTGAAAAGGTCTGTGATGTCCTTCAGGCATACTTGGGCAAAAAAAGAGAAAAGGTCTCTAATGTGTACGTGCTAGGAACTGGATGTGTTGCTCACCTTAACCACCCAATACCACACACAGGCAGTTCTGTACATGAAATTGAGGACCAGAGGGGTTAAGGAACATGACCAGTTACACAAGCAGTAAGTGGCAGAGTAGTGATAAAAACAAAATTTACACTCTTTCTACCATACCATTCTACCACCATTAATGGCACTTCTAGTATCAAGAAAATAACTATGTATTTCTTTGCTCATAAAAAAAAATTGCCTTCTCTCATATTCCTGCTTCTTAACTTCCCTGCCTCCCTCAGTACCAAGGATAAGTGGAAAAACAGGAGTAGGAAGATTAAAAAAAAAAAAGAAACAAAAGATAGATATCCAAAATAGTGAAGACACACTTACTAAGGGCAAAAAACAAACAAAAAAAACTCTAAAACAAAAAACCAAATCCACAAAAATAAAACAAAAGAGGCAAACAATTTGTAGAAGAAAACCCAAATGTCTGATAAATAGATGAGAGGGTCAACCTCAGCAGTAATTAGGAAAATACAAAGAAAATTCATAATGAGATTCATAGTATCAGACTGGTAAGCAGGGGCCTGAATGGGTCAGGATAGGGCCAGTGGAAAGAGACTTTGAGGAGACATTTGAGGGTAAAGTTCATAGGATTTGCCAACACATTAGTCAATCAGGGGCAGGCGAAAAGCGGAAGGAGGTAGACATTATTCTTAGACTTCTAATGAGGAAGACTGAAAAGAACAGTGATCCCATGAGCAGAAACTGGGAGGTATTAACCAGGGAAAGACCATGAAGCTTAGACATGACCCATCCTTGAAGGTGTGAAAAGAAATCACTGGTACTGTGTAAAAGGAGCAGCCACCTTTCACACTTTTCCATAGCATGGAGCTGTTATTTCACCCCAGGCTGTGCTGTGTAATTGTAATTGCCTCTGAGGAAGGGGGCAGACCCATCCAAAACCAGGGGGGTGGCCTGATAACTCTTTTTCATACTCAGATTCCCTTGAGTAATGCACATAACTTATAGCTTTTCAGAATGTCAATTTGACCCAAATCTCCTTTTTACTAATTCTGCTTTGGGACAAAGGTGGTCTCCACTGGTACTACTGGAGAGGTCTCCCTAGCTGGCTAGCTGAACTGGGTCTGAAGCCCTACCAGAGACCCAGCCAGCTGTAGACCTGCTAAGAACAAGTCTTCCTGTATTCTGTCCCATTTCTACAGAATGTGGCATCCTGGCCAGGCCTGGCAGGAGAGTGAGAAGGAGAAAGCAGCAGGATTCTGTGTGCTTCCTATTCAGAGAATACCATTTGAATGTCAGAGTGAAAACTAATACCACTCTGTTCTCTAGGTCAGCATGAAAGGCAACATTAGTAAGCATTTCTTTATAAACAAAACCCCAACGACAGAATAAAAAAAATCATCTTCAATTCTCAGAACCTGATGTTTTAGAAAGGAAAAAAAAATTAGTATCTAACCCACATCTGGTCTAGTTGATTTTGGATTTAAAAGAAAATGTTTCTTAGTTTGGCCAGAGATACAATGACTCAATATGAATTATCTGGTTGAAACAGTGGTTTGGAAACTCCTTTGCTTTCAACCCTTGTTTCTTAAATGCTAGGTAACATTTAGTGTAGGACAGCAAAGATAACTTTGCTCATTTATATTTCATATTTCTTCCCAGAACTGCACTATTATGTAAAGCCACCAAATACTCAGAATTCATGATCGCAGTTCTAAGCAAACACTTGATTTTTCACTCTACACTTTTCCTTAAGGATTAAGATTAGAAAGAAAAAGAAAGAAAGGAAGAAAGGAAGGAAGGAAGGAAGGAAGGAAGGAAGGAAGGAAGGAAGGAAGGAAGGAAGGAAGGGGAAGGGACACAAATGCTGAAAGACTTGTTTATTAGGTTTAATTCTGGGATTTTTCTAGCATGTTGTTTCTCCTTGTTCACTCTCCCATCGTCTTCCAAGAATGCCACAAGCTAATGACAGATTTGCCCTGGGAAGATATTATTAGAGGTAGAGGTACATCAGTGGCCTCATCTACAAAGTTAAGGTCTGGATTCTGAGAAGCAATAAAGCCTACGGCTGCTTGCTTGACTAATATATCAATTAACTGATATATGCCTCTGTTTGTCTTGTCCAAGAGATTGAATCCAGGGCTTCTTACATGCTGAACACATGCTATACCACTGAGCCCCAATCCCAGCCCCTAGGAGAGAAAGTTTCTAAGCACAACTTCGCAATCAGACCAGTTTCAAAATGTAGGTCCCCAGTCAACTTTCTAGTGTATCACCTTGAGCAAGGTAATAAAACTTGTACCTTCTCTAACAGACAGTGACCTAATGCAATATTTTATGTATGGCAAGAATCAGCCTGGGTGGTGGTGGGACTGGTCAATTGTCTCAGTTGACTCCCTACCATGCCTAGTGTCAGTGGTCACTTTCCATTGAGTCCTATGGCACAGAGAAATATGTCTAATCAAGGAGAAAACAAAAGAAAGACCAAGGGAAACCATGTATTTAAAGGAAAATGAGATTAAAACCTGTTTCTTGGGGGCTGGGGTTGTGGCTCAGTGGTAGAGTGAATGTCTTGCATGTACGAGGCACTGGGTTTGATCCTCAGCACCACATAAAAATAAATAAATAAAATAAAGGTTTGTGTCCATCTACAACTAAAAAAAAAAGTAAAAAAAAATATATATCTGTATTTCCATTATGGAAATAAAAAGTATTTTTCCATATTTACTTTGTAAACCCCCGCCCCCTGCTCCCCTGCCAGGTTTGGTCATTTAGGTTTTCTGCAGACTGAGTTGTGTGAGTGTGTAAACCCTGGCCCATGGCAATTGATGGAAACTACCATGAGGAAAATGGGTCACCTTTTCTAACTTCACTATGTTAGCTGAAAGTTCTTGGCAGAGGACCTCCACATTTAATTGTACTTGTGATCCCAGGCTGGATGGTGCTATCTGTCTGTAAAAACAAAGAGAAAATTTATTAGCAGGGAGGGCAAAGAGAGAAGTGGAATGAATCCATTTTCAATTTGAGTGGCAAACTAGGCTATAATAGGAGAGAGGGAGCATTTCACTTGTTAATATCAGAAAGGCCCTGCAGTAATCCCCACCTCCAGACTAGGTATTTAGGAAATTAATTCTCACAAGCTCAGCTGAAAATCTTTTAAGCTATTTTTGTTCAAGGGAATGAGTTGTGCCTTGGCTTCCTAACAAAAATCAGACCATTATTTTCAAGTACATGGTTTCTTAGACTCTTTCTATTAACTCCTAACATCCTTTCTTTCCCTACCACAGCATACATTTGTAAGGCTTATTGCTAACTCAGTAATACACAGATTTTTTTTTCAAATGGGAGAAAGTTTAGAAACGTCTATCTCATTAATCAAATTTCCATTCAAGTCTGAGATTTTTTGGTTCCTTCCTTGAGACTTGTCATACCATCATAACAGGTGTCCAATATTTACCATTTGACTATTTTGGGCATGGCTCTTACTCTGGGGTCCTTTAGTTGTTAACACCATAGGAAATTTGGAGAAGTACAGTAAATACATTTTTCTTAGAGAGATGATCTAAAGCTGTTTATGAGATTTTCACAATCAAGTTAAGAACCATAATCTGTATCCACTCTACATTTCTTACTTGTGATTTAACTGGCGCTGTTCAGTTTTTGGATGGTGGTGACTGGTCCAACTTATTTTACATAGGTGCTGTTTTTAAGATAGAGGGACTTGGTAAGTTATGGACAATTATTTAAATCTTAAGAAAGATGTCAATATTCTTCATCCTTGACCCATGGAAGCATGATCTCAATCCTTGATTTTTTTAGGTGAGGGATCTAAGGCCTGGAAAAGTGACTTACCAACATGAGACTCTGAGTAGCAGGTGTTCTCATCCCTGGGCTAGGGATATGGGGACGAGCAGAGCCAGCATCACAGGATGCTAACATGCTAACAAAGCTGGCAATATGCATGGATTCACAAGGATGGCTCTTCAGCAATGGAAGAGGAAAATTCACATGTGGATTCAGCTGCCCGGCAGCACAGATGGATCCCTCTGGACAAAGGACCTGGGGCAGCTTGGGTCCTGGAATAGGGCTGTGTCAACACACCTTCCCACCATGCTGTTCCCTGACCACATGTCACAAGCGATCTTTGTGATTTTTTTCCTTTGAAGGGTATTTTTCAGGTTCTTATTTCCTCCTGGATTGATTATTTTGAAAGTAGAATGAATGAATATTCAATTTGTTAGTGGAATTCCCCACTGATTATCACCAAGTTTATTAAATGATAATAGGACATGAGATCTATTTTTCTAATTGAACCAACTTCTTCTTATGTAATAGTGAACTAATAGCCTATAATAATCTGGAGTCACTATGCCTCTAATTCTGTTAACATTTGAACAGGTGAGAGAGTAAGGGCAGATTATGAATCTATTCCGAACTATTTATTAGGCTTCTATAATATATTGGTTCAAATGTAAACTGTGGCTCAAAAATAACCTGTAGACCAGCATATAGTAAGCCACAGAAGGTCTTTAGGTAACTTAAAGAGTAAAGAAGGTCCTAGAATGGTATACATAGCAATTCTCAAAGTGTTGATTATAGACCAGCACCATCAGCATCAATTGGGAAGTGCCATCCCAGGCTTATTGCATGAAAAACTCTTGGATGGATCCTTCAATCTGTTTGAACAAGCCCTGAAGATGATTTTGAGGCATCTTAAGGTTTAAGAGCCACTGATAGACTGAGAAGCCTATCTTTGTAATTTTGTAGATCTGCATTTGAATCCTGGTTTTACTATAAACAGTGAGACATTAGGTTAATTATTTCTTTTTATTTTATTCATTTATTTATATAGGGTGCTGAGAATTGAACCCAGTGCCTCACACATGCTAGGCAAGTGCTCTACTACTGAGCCACAGCTCCAGTCCTGTAAGCTAATTATTTCTGAGCCTCAGTTTTCTCATCTGTAAAATGGAAATAACAACCCTCTCATCAGATTATGGTAAAAATATAATGAAGATAATCTGTTTGTATTTGTATCTGTATATATCCATTCTAATAGAGATTCTTGCATATGGCAGGTAATTTGTTAAGGATTACCTCTACTTTTTTTTTTTAAATTAATTAATTTATTTTTTTAGTTTTCGGTGGACACAACATCTTTGTTTGTATGTGGTGCTGAGGATCGAACCCGGGCCGCACACATGCCAGGCGAGCGCGCTACCACTTGAGCCACATCCCCAGCCCCAAGGACTACCTCTACTTTTAAAACTCGAGCTAAAAGTATGCTTTCTAATCTGAAAGAATGATTCTATTTTACTTGAGGAAAGAATACTATGTCTGAACAGATTTATTTGGTCAGACATGTCAAAAAGGAATGAATGAAAAATCTTCACAGACATAGTCAACTAATTACTAGTCGTATGATTCTATAGTTGTTGGGAGTTTTGTAAACAAATTGGTTAAAGATTTAGACATGATGAAATGTGCTGAGTTACTTGCATTGTTTTTCTTTTACAATGTCCTGACTCACTGCCATTTTATGAAGATAAACTTGTATAGGTTAATAAACAGGCCAAGGTCACAACCGACTCTTGGAATCATAGAGCAAGACAATGTGAACTTAGGTGCGTTTCTTGCCATATTACTGGCAACAGTATAGTAACTCGAGAACAGTGCAGGGTTAGGTCATTCATCCCTAGGAACCTCCTACCTCTTGACTTTTTATATCCTTAAAAGTTTCATACAGAATGCATTCTCAGTGAATGTTTGCTAAGGAGGATGTCAAGCTTGGGTCAATTATTATGCTAATCTGAACAGCCAGTGGAGGTCAGCTAGAGGAAGCGTCTTACTCGGTACTGTGGGTATCCACGAAGGATGTTAGTGACCCCAGTCGCTCCTCCAGAGTGTTAATTCTGTATCTCATGTAGAAGGTCGAGATGATTAGGGCACAGGCACTGGAAAGAGATAAAGAGCAATTTCCAGCAGGTTAATGGCCAGGATCTAATATTCAAAAAACAATAAACTCAGAGCCAATTTGAATGCTGGAGCAAAGCATTTTCTAAAACAACTTGGCTAAAGAGGTGTTCAAAAGATCATTTTAAAAAACAGGTCGATGCTTGGGGCTGGGGTTGTGGCTCAGTGGTAGAGCGCCTGCCTAGCATGTGTGAGGCACTGCATTTGATTCTCAGCACCATATATAAAATAAATAAAAATAAAAGTCCATCAACAACTAATAAAAACATTTAAAAAATAGGTTGATGCTTGTCATGAAACTTCATGGCCAGAAGGAGACTTAAAAAGACTAAAGCCCTAGTCCCTCAAATTGCAAATGATGGACATTCTAATAAGACTGTTCAAGGTCAGACCCAGGCTGGACCATCAAGCCAGTGTTCCTCCTCCCTCTATTGGAGGAGTCTGGGCAGAGAGTGCCTAGTCTGCTCCCCAGTGACTCACAAATCCCTTGCTTTATCTGGAAACCAGACTGGGCATGTTCTCTTTATTGTGAGGAACAGCTTAGAATTGGACCATGCTATTTTCAGAAGGACTGGTTACAGACTGGAAGCTGTTTAAAAAGTCAATGCCTGCGTTTTTAGGAGAGGGAAAAGACATTTTGAAGATGTATTGTCTTTTCTTCACATTTTGAAGATGTCTTGTCCTTTCTTCAGAGGACAGGGAACAGACGGAAAAACAACAAGAAAAAGATACTTTGTAATTTATAGAATAATGTTCCAAGGAATGGTGTCTATTCAGAACTTAGTTCTCTGCTGAATTTGGTACAATCATTATGAAAATGTAACCTATGCTTAAGAAACCAAACAACGTCAATGTAGGGGACAGAAATTGTCAGACAAAATGTTTGGGTCCCATTAGAGACAAATACAACAAAGATTCACAATGGCTCTTGGCAATGTGAAGAGGTTTTTCCTTGAGAGAATTGAATCATTTGCTTAAATCACTCAGAGTAAATACATTTACTTACACAATTGCATAAAATATAAGAATATGGTGGAGAGCCGGACATTTCTGGGACTTCACTTTATGCAAAATTCCAATGTTTTCTGACAGACCTGTTGGGTGGAAACCAGAAAAGCAACAATTTGACACCGTGGCATACTTCCTTCATTAGGCAATGTCCCAGTGGGGAAAAGATCCTGGAGACAGGTGCTTATTCCCAGGGAAAAGACATCAGAGAAAAATATTAACTGAAGCCTTTTAGTTGTTACTTTAACCAGTAGTTTCAATTGTTTCTAAAATGTTTCATCCAACACATGTTCACTGAGAGCCTTCTTTGGGTCAAGTATTGAGTTGGGATCAATGGAGAACAACAGAACACCATCCTTGCTCTCATGCCAGCATAACTGGTGACCAGTTATTAGAAGATTAGTAAACAAGAACCAATTCAATGATTTGCATTTACCACCAATATTTGGATCATAATCTCAAAGTATTCAAAAGAATGAAGTGGTCTCCATGAAGACTAATTCAGCTTTGTCCCCCCCCCCCCCC
>NW_026000026.1:85615725-85627153 GCF_001458135.2 Marmota marmota marmota
TTTTTTTTTTTTTTTTTTTTTTTTGTCTCTTTCTATGGGGAGAATGAGAGAGTTTAGTGGGGAATCAATTTTAGTTAAGAAACAAAGATCTGCCAGACCTCGAGAGTTCTCAGACTCCGGGGTTTGAGAACCAGAACTGCTGTATCCTTCCATGTCTTGACTTCTCTGTCGAACCACTCCATCCACATCTGAGAATTCATCATTGAAATCCTGAGGGAGACAATGAAAGGAAGAGAGGCCAATTTTTCCACATTAAACAGGCAGGCTTTTGTGACTTGTGCCCATCTCCATTAGGCCTGACCCATAAAACACGGAAAAGAAGGAAGGATTATCCCACACTACTGGGATTTTCCTAAGAGATCAGAGTATCTGGTTACTGAAACTGAGATTCTTCTGGGCAGTTAGCATTCTGTCCACAACAGTGGCCAACTTGTTTGAGGCAAATGTCTAAGGAAAAAAAAAAAAGCTGGAATGCTAATGATTTGGAAAGCTTCCAGTGTAAAACTGAAGAATTCTCATTAGCACTTTGTAATGAGAAACAACTGAGTGCTATAGACATACAGAGGAGAAAAGAGTGGATAGAAAGCTCTAAATCCAAGTTTGAATATGCAGAGAGGTATTACTAAATTATAGTTTTTTTAAAAGATGTTAAAAACAGAAGGAAAAATGACTTTAGAAAGTAAACCATAAAATGAAAGTTTCAGCTTTTTTCCTTCCCTCAACTGATCAAAATAAGGTCAGTAATGTAAAATTTAAATTATAGGGAGATGATAGAGGAGTAAGGGAAAAGGCAGAGATGTTTCAGTTTGCATTCCTTGGACTCCTCCAAAGTACTTGGAACTACAGAGATAAGTGGGATCATTAAAATGTCCCAGCAGAGGTATAATTAGGCTGAGCTTTTAACATTTTAGTTAGCTGCCAGATGAAGAAGAGACTCCTCTTGCAAGCAAATCACCAACCTTTTGCCTTGAACTTGCCTCTTTTGGTCATCTCAACATTCATTTGTACTTTACACAAGAATTTATAGGGGAACGAAAACTGAAAAAATAAATCTCTTCAAGTTCATCAATGATCTATTGAATGCCTAGAGTGTTATCAGGCTGTATGCAAAGCTCCTCGAATACATGATTGCATTTACTGCTCCTAACCACATGGTGATGTGGGCATTTTAGTGGATGAGAAGACTGAGCAGTGCCGGAGCTTGCCTGATGACATCACATGATGGGTGGAGCCCGGATCTGAAGCCAGGCTTGCTGGATTTCAAATCACATCTAATTGTGTTTTGCAATGCTTCCCATTACTTTTTGTAAAAGATAGATCCTTAAAAAATTGAGATAAAATTCACAACATAATTTAAAATATGCAATTCAGTGGTTCTTAGAATATTCACGAGGTTGTGCAACCATCATTCTAGAATAGTCCTCCCCAAAGAAAGCCCATACCCACCAGCAGTCACTACCAATTTCTCTCTCCTCCCACTCCCTGTTAACATCTGACTTAATTTCTGTGCCTATGGGTCTGCCTGTTTGACACATTTCAGAGGCAGAGGGTCCCTGACTCACAAGTTTTTGACTTTGTGACAGTGTGAAAGCAATTCACATTCAGTAGAAACTATATGTCAGATTTTGAATTTTGATCTTTCTCTAGCCTAGTAATATACTCTATAATAATCTCTTGTGAAGCTGGATAGTTGCAGAGAGCAGAAGCTCTGGGTCAGCCAAGTGACCATAAGGGGAAACAATGGATACTCTGTGGTGTACTCCACTGGTAAGCCCTGATGTTCAGTGAGCTAGGCATAGTGAATGAATTTTTGACTTATGATGTTTTCAATTTATGATGGGTTTCTAGGGATGGAACCCCACCATAAGTTGAGGAACATCTGTAACTGTAATCATACAATACATGACCTTGTGTGTGTCTGACTTCTTTGATTAAGCATTTTGTTTTCACTTGCCACCCATTTGGTTGTACATATCAACACTTCATTTCTTTGTTATGGCTGAATAATATTCCACTGTATGTATACACCACATTTAAAAAAAATCTATTAGTTAGCTGAAGGACATTAGGGGTTTCTCCCTACTTTTTGTCTGTCATGAATAATACTGCTATAAACACTCTTGTAATAGTTTTTATATGAACATTCTACTACTCCTTAAGAAAAAATTCTACTACTCCTTAAAAAAATTCTGTACAGGAAGATTTGTAGGAGGTATTGAAACTATGGGATCATACTGCTTCACTAAATGCAAATATATAAGAATAACAGATTTGGGAATAATTACTTGTATGACACTGTACTCTTTGGGGAAACATTATATTCCATTAGAGGTACAAACCTTGTACAAAAGGGAGTTATTTCCCACTAGAGATTTACCCTACAGTCAACAAATTCTAAAGGAACCAAATAATGTCTACCTGTTACTTGGGCATTATAGTTTTCTTTCATTCATTTCTGAGTTTGCCTCATTTTCTTTTCTAAGCTGTCAAGCCTATGAAGACAAGAATTAGCTTTCTCTCCACATGTCTGAGGCAGAAAAACAAGGCTACTCAGCAAAAAGGGATGCCTACTCCCACCTCCTGATGGGAGAGAAGCCCTGAATTAATTTTGATTTTTCCAGTTTTCTTATAGTATACACTGGTATGGTGCTTTGAATATAGAATACATTTGTGGGATGACTTATGCCCTGCTTCAAATAGATTTGCAAATCCCTTTAAAACCATGCTAATGGTATATATAGCTCAGTTGTAGAGCACTTACCACCCTCCACCAAAAAAAAAAAAAAGAAAAAGAAAAAAAGAAAAAAACAAACAAGCAAACAAAGCCAGTCCTTATGTATTTCTGTGGTGACCAGAAACTCACTAAGACAGTTTATTATCATGTTTCATTTGTTTTACAGAACTCTTCAATTACTAGAAAAAAGTTATGGTTTCCAGTGTGTCCCTCTTCTTCCAGAGACAGATCTGGAAGAATCTGCTTCGGCTCTGCCTCAAACTCTGAGGTCCTAAGCTCCTCCCACACCCTGGCCATGGTGTACGCACACAGTAATTATGGAACACACTCCCTTTCTTTTGCCTGAAGGTAGTTATGTAGGCAACTTACCAGGGGCAGAGATGAAGGACGGTCTGCTTGGAAAAAATTTTCACCAGAAGACTGAATGGGGCTGCTACCAACACTTACATTCTGAAATTATTGGAACAAAATGAAAATCCAGATCAATTATAGGCAACCAGAGGCAAGAGAGAAGAAAGGCAGCTATAGAAACTCAGGATGGTCATACTTACTTCCAAGTGCCCACACACAGATTTTAGCAGTTTGTAAGTTGAATCTCTGGAGAGTAAGGAGACAAATATGTACTGAAAAACAAAAGGGAATAAGTATTAACAGAGACTCCATTATGAGAAGCATGAGTTCAGAGTTCAAATAAGCAGCTGTATATATTTGTTTTCAAATGACACAAACCATCCCCCTTACCCAAACATTCAAATTTTACTTCATTTAAATAAATAATAGAACAAGTATAAGGAATAAAGCAAGTATTACCTCCCCCATAACAATAAAACTTCTAGACTCAATTTAAGAATAATAAAGAAATGTAGGGCTCCAAAATTCTGACATAGGTGTCCCCCAAAAGCTCAGAGAGCAACGGGCCTAGACATTCAGAAAAGACCAGTGGTATCTGCTAGATCCTCTTTAAAGTCTCTCCCACTCCAGTTTTGTTTTTGTGTTTAAAGGTATTTAACAATTCCCCTGGGTCCACTTTCTCTGCCCTGACCTAGATTTCCTCTGAAAACTTCCCAGCAACTCTAATAGGCCAGTTCTTTTTCACACCATTTCCAGATTCTTCCCTGTACAAATATGGAGATTTTTCTAGTGGTTGCTTATAAGTGAGTTATGGGAAAAGAGTAAAATCAGAGCCAGGCAAATAAGCTGGAGACAAATGACATAAGGAAAGTTATACCATAAATGGGATATTCGCAAAATATAAAAACTCACTTTTCTCCATCTATCTGAGCCACTGAATCTTTTCAGATCCCCTTTGTATGACTTTGTGATGATCCCTCTCTTTCATCAAGAAAACTTGATGTCATTTCCAAGTAAGTATTTATTATATTCCAAAGTAGTTAACACTGTGGGTTCTGGCATTAGATTCAGTTGTAAATTTTGGCTTTGATATTTACCAAGTGGATGATTTTGGGGAAAGCTGCTCAAGCATTCTTGCCTCATAGGTTGGTAGCGTGGAATAAATGAGAAAATACAAAGAAAGCATTTGATGTGTGAGGGATACTAATGCCAGTTAGCTGTTAGTATTTTTTAAAATCTCAAAATAGATATATTAACTTATTTGCTAGCTCATCAGAATTGCCTCTTTTTATCTTTCCATAAGTTATCTAGTATGGTGAGAAGTGGAATATAGCTATGTGTTTTCATAAATATGGTAGGTAAGAGATTAAAAAAGAATTTCAAGTAAAAAACAAGTAACCGAACTTCTCCATTTCCTCTCTCCTGTCAAGCTGAAATAAATACCATTCTCTCTTTCCCTCCTCCACCCTCTTTGTGGTGCTGGGATTGAACCCAGGGCTTCAGGCAAGCTCTCTACCACTGAGTGATGCCTAGTCCATGAATTATTACCACCTCGAATGGGAATATTTCTGGTTCCATGTGTCTGGGATAGCCCAGGAATCAACAGTAGCTCTAGAATTTCTTGATAGAAGAGAGGTTGTCCAAGCACCTGGTAGCAAAAAGGGGTGGGAACTGATCCCAAAGCTATAATTGTGGAGCAGGTACAGGTTTCATGCATTTGGGATGACTCTGGGGAGGCACCTAACTGGTTATGAGAAGGCTGGCCAACCCCCTCCTAGAGACTCTTCAGTGTCACCTGCCTCCCCTATCAGCAAGGCCGCTGTCATTATTTTTTCTAGTAATATTAAAGGAATTGAATATTTCAGTTTTGTCTGACTGAACAATTGTTAAGGAAACGGAAGTTGGGAAAGAATTTAACTTTTTTGACCTTGGTCAAGCAAGTATAGTTAAGTCAGTAGGAAATTCAAAAAATTGGGAACAATTACATTAGAATAAATCATTTTGCGGGGGGAAATATAACATAATTTCCCTAGGCTATAATTTTTAAAATTAGTCTTATAGAAAATCTCCAGCTTCACTGTAGGAGATGATGATATTTACGGTCCCAGGTCTCTGTCCTTGGCAAGAAGCCTGGAAGGCAACAGAGCCCAGAGCAGGAGGATAAAGCAAAAGTGCTCATGCTCTGCAGGAGTACTCACCTTGTCTGTGACTGTTGCTATAATCAGGGCATTTGGCACCAGAAGAGCAGTTTTGGTTTTCTTTATTAGGGTTACTGAGAATGCCGGAATAGAGATCTGAAACAGATTCAGGAAGTTAGCACTGGTTTAGACTTCACACAAGAGCACTTCAAATCTACACATTAAAGGAAAAATGGGGAGAAAAGATAAACAAGGAAATCAACACCAGCATCAAGCTCCCTAGACTTCATGAAGAAAAGTGAATCTTCTCAGCAATTTAGTGAGACCCTCAGCAACTTAGTGAGACAGCATTCCTGGGTTCAGTCCCCCTGTACCAAAAGAAAAATAAAAGTGAATCTTACAAAGTGGTATGAGTCAGGCGTGGTGGCACACACCTGTAATCCCAGTGGCTCGGGAGGCTGAGACAGGAGGATCTTGAGTTCAAAGCCAGCCTCAGCAATGGTGAGGCACTAAGCAACTCAGTGAGACCTGTCTCTAAATAAAATACACAATAGAACTGGGGATGTGGCTCAGTGGTTGAGTGCTTTGAGTTCAATTCCTGGTAACCCCTCCCCCCAACCAAAAAAAGAATAGTATGGATGGTGCCACCTGAACTCTTCGAACTGGTGTTTATAAAGCCAGAGGACAAATTTGGACCAACAATTCTACTGAAGGTCTTACTGGGAAACTTTTCTCTTTAGACATGGGGAATAGAATATAAAAATTACATTCATTTTCATTTATTAGAGCCCAAGAAGTTCCAAGATGTGGTCACCCGCTTTGGGTTAACTTCCACATGCCCCACTCCCCTCTGTGCAGGGCATGTGTGGGTGGGGACAAAATTCAAGAATGCCAGTGCAGTAGAGAAATCACTGCAGAGTCAGGGTTATTCAGTTCTGCATGACTCCCTCAGTCTTACAAACTTTCTACTCTGGGCCTGTGTCCTGATCCATGCATTGGAGATAGACTTGTCTATAGAATTTTCCATGACTTAAATGTGAAATATAATATGGAAATATATGGAAAAAGGCCAGTATCAGATAAAAATTTCCATCCATTTCCTCATTTGTCTCATGAAATTAGGATTTTTTAAATTAGAACCAAAAAATAAATTTATTAGAACCAAAAACTACAAAAATAAACATACATTGGTGAAATATAAATTCACCTCTGGTTCTAATAAAAATGACAAAACTGTAGAAGCTGTCATTATTAACACCTGTTTACCAGATGGGAATGTCATTTAATTACGATAAGACTATAAAGTTGGTATCTTATAATGAAATTTGTTTAGAGAGGTACATGACTTGGTTGAGGTCCTACATAGAGAAGGTTACAAAGGTGAAATCTGAACTGAATTGATCTGAAATGTGGGTTCTTTTCAATACATTGTGCTATAAGAATGTACGAGATGGTGCAAAGAACACTAGGCACTCTGGATATCTTGTTATATCCTCCCAACCTCATTTGGTTACAAAGAAGAATAGATCATATCACTTTGATCCCTGAATAATAGAGTCACACAGGAATGGTTAAAAGAAAATGATGTCACTCCCTCCATAGGTCTGTGTGCTTGCCTGAACATGTGTTTTGTTAAAATGCTTCATTTATTCCAAAAGAGATCAACAAGGTTGACAGGAAAGAGGAGGCCTTGCGTTAGTACTACCAGCTTGAGGAAGGAAAACGAACTTTTAATTTTGAATCTTTGCATTCACATTTGGGTTTATGAGATGCGCTGACTTATTGCCCTGCCAAGTTCCAGACAAGAAGACTAAGGAGGAATGAGGAACTAATCCAAATTAGGTATTTTCTCAAAGCTCTTTTGCCAAAGAACTCTACCCACAAAAAATTTTAAAAATAGGAGGTAATTCTGCAGTTGTAAATTGGGATACCTTTGGGAAAACTGAATTTGAAGACCTATGAAGATTAATGATGATATCAAAATGAGTCCAATTTGGTTTTTGAGCAGCAGTGCAAACACACAGTGACAAGGGACTATAAATTTAGATTTTTCGAAGGCACTGAACACCCTTAAGGAGTTTTCAATCATGAGTGCAAAATTACAACTCCACAGCATTTGTGAAACGAAGCTGAAATTACTTTTCAGTGAGACCAAATGGAACTTGATACATGCATGCTAATTTTACTAGTGTCTGAAATAGAGACCGGCCGACGACAAGGTTCTGATTAAATTAAGGCTAACTTTATTAACATTTTTCCACGGCAGGGTGCTTAGAAAGTTCCCCTTCCGAGAGCAAATTATCTGGGTGTCTTCAGTTCATATTGGAATATGCTGGACTTCTATTGACAGTGAGGAGATTCTGTAACATCTCGGAAGCCCAGATCTCTTTTGATACTCATCAGAGAGGAAGAAGCATATGACTCACTATTATGGTTCTTATTCCCACTCCCTGCTAATTTTTAATCTTCTGCCTCTGTAAGTTAGACAGAGCATATGCAAAAACAATCCCCAAGAGTCTGCATCTTTAAACACCCAGGGTTTTACCTTCTTTTTATCATTTCTCTGTTAGGTAGAAGTAGGGTTTTTAAAGCCATTGCAGAATAGTATTAGCTTGAAACTGCATTTACTACCTTTCTTCATTCTTCCATCTCTAACTGAGGACTGTCTTGGTCCATGAATATCTTTAACCCTTGCTTCTCTGCTCAGAGATGTTGGCTCTCCCTGAACTTCTGAGAACTACCTTTACCACACTGAATGGTACTATATAATCTCTTTCCCAAATCCATGAACGAGTTCTCATAATTCAGAAATCTAGACCGTATGGTGAGATACTGCTTAATATTGCTTTGTGTTATATTGATTCAGATAATACCTCAAACCAAAATTTGCTTATTTAAATGTGTCTCTACAAAATAAAGAAGGAAGGGGCTGGGGATGTGGCTCAAGTGGTAGTGTGCTCGCCTAGCATGTGTGAGGCACTGGGTTCGATTCTCAGCAGCACCACATAAAAAATAAAATAAAAGATATTGTGTCCACCTAAAACTAAAAAGTAAATATTAAAAAAAAATAAAGAAAGAATACAAAAAAACCCATGTTTTACCTGAAGAGTAGTATGCTTGTCTATACCTAATGCCAAAAAAAGAAAGTTTCCATTGTATTTGTTGAGTGGTCTCTATACACGTGCCAGAGGCTTTCAGGAAAATATTTTTAAAGAAGCAAATCAACTCAAATAAAAAAGTTTATCATCAGCCTACTTCCTGGGTATAGAGACTGCTTATTCATCATCATGAATCAGAGTGACTGAAAACTCACTGTCATGCAACCCAAGAAGATGTTTTTGTTGACTTCCTACTCTGGTGGCCTGAGTGAACTGTGATGTAACACCATGCTCGAAGGCAAGGATGTCATCAGGAGGGGATTATCTCTTCTCTTCCTACACTGCAGGTTTAGAAGGTGGTGCCGCGGGCAAACTGCCAATTTCCTCAGGTTATTCTCATTTATGCTCAAGTGTCACGCACCTCTGCTCCCTGAATCTGTGTTTAATGAGAATGAAAAGGCTCAGTATCAGAGAGTCCTTGGGGAAGTGGGTATGAGACTCCTCCAGAGGAGGTCTAAGTGCTGCCCTTGCTGCTGAGGATGTGCTTCATGTACAGGTCTCCTCTTTGTTGGTCTGAATATGGTGTAAAGTTTAACATTTCTTACACAAAGGGTTTTGGTTTTAATGAATGCCTTTGAAAGAAATTGTATCACCTTCTCATATGAAACACTCTTGGAGTGTTTCTGGTGACATTTGGGCAAAGGGTATCTAGGGGAGAGGGACATTGTGCTTGTATAAGGAAAGGAGTGAGCATGCTGAAGGGAGGACTCAATCCTTGACTCCATTTTCTCTCTCTCTGACCTGTTTGTCTCTGAGTTATTCTTCCCCTCAGTTATCTTAAATTCCAGGTCTGAGAGATAACATCTTATGATGGATATTGAAACTGCCCTTTCTGCCCCCAGCCATGATTTTGTTGGTGCTGACAAGACAAGACTGCAAGACAAGACCAGCCCAGGACAAAGATCAACTCGACCAGGACCTGAGCAAGATCATGGCCACTGCAACCCCCTTGCCTCTCGCCTCTGCTCTTTCCTGGTAGAACCACAGTGCTACTGTTGAGGCCCTGAAGATAGCGCTCTGACCTGTCTTCCCAGTACAACCACACTGAGAATATATTCCCCAATAGCTTTTGCTATTGTTGTTTTTGGGGGTGGCTGGGAGTTGGCCTGGTCTGCTGGGATTCCCCAGGGGCCAGGACTACAGTTAACAATGGTATTTAGGCAAAGAGGGAAGTTAACGTCATCTGGGGGCATTGAAAACCTGTAGTCTTTGAAACCACAGCAAAAGAAACTTGGTGTAAAGGCATAATCATGATATATTTACAAACAGAGTTAAGTTAAAAACAATTTATATGTGCAATATATAAAAATGCAGGATTAGCTTTCTTTTCTAAATATCATACCAACCTTAGTGTCTTTTCCAAAGACCTTGGAATGAAAACAAATCCAGTTTTCTGATACAAAGAGCTTTCCTTGGTATAGTATTTCTTTCTGTAGAGCGCAGGTAAAGCCTGGGAGAATACAGACAGGTATAACAGCACCATTTAGGATCCCACTAAAATATTATTTTCATTATTTCCATTTAAAATAAAAGTCGTGTATCTATTCAAGAATGGGCAGAGATAATATACTCATACTCCAAAATTCTATCACCTCTTTCTCAGTCATCTTTAGTGGAATAAAAGCTGCGGTGACTGGATTTTATTTTTTAATTCAAAGTCTTAACAGATTCTAGAATAAGAATCAAAACGGGATGTAAGTTAACCATCATACCCGAGAAACCGAGACTGGTGTTTCAGAAGCCTCCTGTTTAGGAAGGTGTGTCACCCGTGAGAAGGTGTGTCACTCGTGTGCCAACTGTGGCACGCCTGGTCCTCCCTTCCCAGGGATCCTCACTAATGACTCACTAAAGAAATAGCCAGCCACTTCAGGGAGAGCATGTGACTTTGCCCTCTGCCTGGAGATCATTGCAGGAATCTAGCATCTTGCCTTCATACATGTACACCAAGAGAGGCTAGGAGTGAACCTTGGGGCCCCGATGTGATGGGCCACACACATCACCAGCATTCTGGGAATCTGCATAGCACAGATATTAGCATATCTGTCTATACTTTGACCTGTGTGTCCTTTTAACTTTCTTGTAGCCTCTCTTGCCCCAGGCTTGTTATACTTGAAAAAAAAAAAAAAAAAAAAATCTCAGGATGATTCAATCAGCTGTATTTCAGCAATAAATACAAAAGGCAGGAAATCATTCTGGAACTATGCTGGATGAGTCCATAACTCATGAAGAGATTCAGCTTCTCATTCTACTCTCTTACCTTGCAAGGCACTAGGGGAAAGGTGACTGTGGCTGGCATTATTGCTCCTCCATGACCTGCTGCCTTCAGAAACCTATTCCCCACACTGACTCGGTTCCCCAAATAAGTAGCAGCTTCTCACATATGTGGCTTAGAAGTTAAAACAGGTCCAAACTTACTTTGCCTCAGTGGTTCCTCAGTTGGGACATCAAGAAACAACTTGTGAAAGTGCATGTTCGCCTTGTACTGCAGAGAGGAAAACACAGGCCTCACTGTACAAATCCTAACTCCAATTTAGATTAAATAACACATTTTCCCTCCCTTAATGCTATCTTTAGGAATTTACCCTCTCTGATCTTATAAATCTCACCCAACCCTTCAGTTGGAGCACAAAGGTTTATTCTAACAGGATTAATGCCTCGCTGGGTGGACACCACATGCAGCAGGTGGTCAGCTGAAGTATCAGGCAGGACAAGGATGTTCCTGATAAGGAATGAGATGAACTCTAAGGAATCTCACTAGAGAAGGTACTGGCTACTAGGGCACTAAGGATACGGGTACCTCAGAAGATCCCAAAGGGTAGAGCTTTGTACTCAAATAAACCTGGACTACAGTCCGTGGTGTGGGATCATGGCCCAGTCAATTCACTTCCCTGGGTCTTGGTTTTCTCTTCTGTGCCAGAGGCCAAAGCATCAGAGAGATGCCACCAGGCTTACAAGGGTAGCACACTGCCTGCTTTCCTTCTTTTCCTCCCTTCCTTCCCCTCTTCCCCTCCTTCCCTCCCTCCCTCCCTCCTTCCCTCCTTCCTTCC
>NW_026000026.1:85628004-85673824 GCF_001458135.2 Marmota marmota marmota
TTCCTTCCTTCCTTCCTTCCTTCCTTCCTTCCTTCTTTCCTTCCTTCCTTCTTTCCTTCCTTCCTTTCTTTCTATACCAGGGATGGAACCCAGGGGCGCTTAACCATTGAACCACATCCCCAGCCCATTTTTAATTTTTTATTTTGAGACAGAGTCTTGCTGAATTACTTAGAGCCTTGCTAAGTTGCTGAGGCTGGCTTTGAACTTGAGATCCTCCTGCCTCAGCCTCCTGAGCTGCTGAGATTACATGCCTGTGCCACTGTGCCCGGCTGACAAGTGGGATTTCACACAAAAGAATTAACTCTCCAGGGCAGTAGAAGGCCCAAGAGTTGGAAATGCTGCACATTTCTTCATCTTCACCATGTGCAGCTTGCAACTTGCTTTCACAAACCTCATCCTCAAAATAACCCTAGGAACTCGGTGTCCCTATTCCAGGGCTTAGGACCTCTCTTCAGGAATACTGGGAGCTTTAAGCCATACCAAAAAAGTAGGCAGTGTGCTACCCTTATAAGCCTGGTGGCATCTCTCTGAGCTAGGTCCTCCCTCTGCAGGATCACTCTGCTGCATAGGATGCTTCTGAAGAAAAAGTCTGATTAGGAGAACTGAGAGAGATGGGCAAGTAGGCCCCTGATGATGTAGTCCCCAAACCAGGGGGGCTCAACGGTAGGACCGGACCTCTTGTTGCTGTACAGGAAAGCTGTAGACCAGGTTGTCACAATGACAGGTGGTCCCTGAAAGCCAGCTATTTTATAGATAGACACCTTACATAAAGTACATTTCCTTGTGCTGCTTCTTAGGAGGGCACTTTGCACTGAGAAAGATACCCTGATGAAAGCTAGGTGTTTGATGGGAGCTTCAGTAGTATTTTGTGTTTAATGGCTACAGGGAGCACTGTTCACACATTTGATTTAAAACATCTTAGGTCATGGAGTCTTTAAAAGCATCAGTGTAGAGGCAGGAGGATCTCCAGTTCAAAGCCAGCCTCAGCAATCTAGTGAGGCCCCGAGCAACTCGGCAAGACCCTGTCTCTAAATAAAATACAAAAATGGGCTGGGAATGTGGCTCAGTGCTTAAGTGCCCCTGGGTTCAACCCCTGGCGCCCCCCTCTACCCAAAAATGTCCATGTAATGAAGAGCCAAAAAAAAAAAAAAAAGGTAGTGGAACAACACATATAGTACCTGACTCTTGATTGGATCTGGGTAGGGAAAAAAAAAAATCCCAAACACCTTTACTTTATAAAGGACATTCCTTACTAGGGCAGTTATGGAAATACAAACTGAATTTTGGTACTTCATTAAATTTCATGGGTGTGCTGTTTGTTTTAATTTTTAGGAAATACATATTTAAGCATTTGGGGTGATATGTCAAAAACCCCCTCTCAAGCCCCCAAATGACAAGAAGACCGGCCTAGAAGTGGAGCTCAGGGGTGGAGCATTTTCTTAGTGTGTGGGAGGCCCTGAGATCAACTCCCCACACCCAAAACAACAACAAAAAACACCAACCCCAAACTCCTGGCCCAAGTAAACACGTCACACTCAGTGACACAGAACTGGGCTTTGTTACCTAGCGGGGTGTATCTGAGAGCAGAACTGAAATTACTTCTGCAGAAGGCCTTTCTTCTCTGGTGCCTTTTCTGTAATTTTAATTGTGGATGTCACATCGTCCCCTGTCCTGCTAACTATTAGACAAGCACTGTGTTAGTATATGCTCTCTGGGTACTTGTCAGAGTTAGGGGACACAGCACAGCATCCGCTACCTCTCAGTATGTGTCGAAAGGTCAGGTGTAGAATCTAATATTGATGAGAAATTGACCAGAGGAAGAGCCATTGTCTGTCCTTCCAAACTCTCTGAACTCCTGTGCCTATGTCAGTCATGCAGGAAGTTGCCTGCTCAGGTTATTTTATTTTATTTGTTGTTTTTGGATACACATGATAGTAGAATGTATTTTGACATATTATACATACGTGGAGTATAACTTATTCTAATTAGGATCCTATTCTTCTGGTTGTATATGATGTGGAGTTACCTGGTCATGTATTCAAATACAAAGATAGGAAAGTTATGTCCGATTAATTCTACTGCCCTTCCTATTTCCTCTTACCCCTCCTTTCCCCTCCCCTCCCCTTTGTCTAATCCAATGGACTTCTTCTACTCTTCCCCTTCCCACCCTCCCTTGTTGTGGGTTGGCATCCACATATCAGAGAAAACATTCAACCTTTGTTTTTTGGGGACTGCCTTATTTCACTTAGTATGAAAGTCTCCAGTTCCATCCATTACTGGCAAATGTTAAAATTTCATTCTTCTTTATGGCTAAGTAATATTCCATTGTGTATATATACTACATTTTCTTTATCCGTTCATGTGTTGAAGGACACCTGTGTTGGTTCTATAGCTTGGCTATTGTGAATTGAGCTGCTACCATGCTCAGGTTCTTTCCCTTCCTCGGCCCTAATGGTTCTGTCATCCACTTACTCCATTCCCCTATTACCTGGCTGGAAGAGGAAGACTTTTTTCTTTCAGTCTTAGGGTCATTTTTGCTTTCTGTTTTACAGTCGTTCTTATCACCTACTATAGAGGTACCATCACAATTGGATTTTGACCTGGGGAAATAAAATCCAGGAGATTATAAGATGAATTGTTTTATCCACTCATTATTTATTATAATAAATCTTGATTATTATACTATGTCACGAGAAAACCTGATGTTTATTTGTCTCTTCTAGATATCAGCAATCATTCCTGATACTCTAGGGCATTTACACAGCACGAGTCTCAAGTGAGTGGGGGATTAGAGCAGGCTATCAGCACAAACTGCAGAAATGATAACTTATTTATAAAAGGAGAAATGACAGTTGCGATGTGAAAGTAACCACATCATTTCAAAAGTATTTTCGTCAGTATAAAGAGGAGTATTTGAAGAAAATTACCAAATAAAATTAGAGCTATAATTCAATCAAAGAATATTTCTGTCTCAGAACCCATTAATATTTAACAAGTATTAATTGAGGGAGGCATTGTGCTAAATGCCTTGGGCACACAAGGCAGTCTTTATGTTTAGGGAGCCTGTGTGCACACGCAGCAGACACGGCTTTAAGAAGGCAGGACTTGATTCAGCAAGATGTATCAGAGGAGTTGGGAGAAGGTACAGAGACAGTAGGTCAAACAAGAGGCAAGGGAAGAGGAGGTCAACAGAACAATGTGGGCTTAATGAGTGGGGCCTAACAGGATGAGCAAGAATTGGGTATGAGGAAAAGAGAAACAAAACATCTCAGATGGGGGAAAATAGTAAGAGTGAAATCAGTTACAAAAAAACCAAAAACAATGTTTAGATCTGGGTCAAGTCTTCTTAGGTCCTGTCTTGTTAAGGGCAGAGGTCAGAGCTCCAGAACTTCTTTCTAAAGTGATTCTAGTTCTGGCTCTCCATTTTAGCAGATGTGGAATCTGAACATATATTCAATCCTACAGCTAAAAACAGTCCAAGTGAAATGCATATATGATTTCCAGAGGTAATATATGAACAAGTCTTATGATTGCATAATTGCCTGCTTATTTCTTGGGAGGAAATGATATACAAGAAATCCATGATTTTACATTATTATTCCTTAATATGAGGGCCTGTTCATATTTGGTTCAAAGTAGATTTAGGAAGAATATGAAATAATTTGGATGCCACAGAGGGGCAGAAATGACTGACATTAGACACGACACTAGGCTCTGATTTGCTTAGTTGTGAAAACACAGGCCATAGATGTCCTCGGCCCCTTCCAGCCCCAACAGTTCATGATCCCACCAGGCTCACAGCACAGGTTAAGTGCTGCTTAGCAACTCAAGGTAAGTGATTGGGTTTCAGCTACAGGCCATTGAACCTATTTATACATATAAATTTCCGGGGAATTCTAGAGATCACATTTTGGAAACTGTGAGTAAATGTCTGTCCTCGAAAAGAAAATTATTCTTACAAATGTCAAATTACCAGTTATTCACACTCCTTTCTGATTTCAGTGTCATCACCTCTTCTGATTCAAATGAGTACCAACAGCATTGCCAAGGACATGGCCAGGTCTTCTGAAGACCACAGGCTGCATGTAGGCAGGAATGACAAGGTGAGCAGGTGACTCTACCTTGGGTAATTTCAAGCCACAGGGGGCTGTCTGTGTAGGGCTGACCTCTGGTGTGGAAAGCTTCTTTACTCTTGGGTTTTTTCAACTGTGCCATTCTCAATGAGCAAAGCCCCATGCAAAATTAAAGTGTGCAGCCTCTGCACAAAAATGATTAAGGATTTCCCGACAGTGCAAACAGAGCATTCGCCCCTGTGCCATAGCACAGGCCATGAGGCCACACAGTTTCCAGCGTGTCCTCCCTGATGCAATGTGCTGTTCTCATCTCAAGCCTGAGGAAGTTGGAGTAAAACCAATAATGTCTGCAAGGTGACTGTTGGAGCCAGTTGACACTGCTGAAAATTACATGAAACAATAACGTATTTTGTGCCCTTATGGAGAGACTCACTTGGTGAGTGAGGCAGGATGTTCTTACAAAAAACTACTGTAAAAGGGATGGAGAAAAGTGAGATGCCACAAGACAGGCATGCAGAAAAGATGGAGAAATAATTGGAAATCAGAGTCTGAAAAGAGAAATCTGGAAGCAGAGTTAAAACTTACGCTTGGTCCTGAATGAAGAATAGATTTGGAGAGAAGATATGGGCTGGGAGCCAGGAAAGAAGTGAAAAGAAGCAGTTAGTTAATTATTTGTTAGTAGGCGCCAAAAGAGGGAGAAGTTCTAATAATGGGCAGGGAGAGTGATTGCTCCTCAGCTGAGATTAAAAAAAAAAAACCACATTGGGGGCCAGAGATGTAACTCAGTGGCAGTGCACTTGCCTAGCATGTGAAAGGGCCTGGGCTCAATCTATGTATTTAAAAAACCAAACCAAACAAAAATAAAAAAAAATCAAGAAAATCACAACCAAAAAACCCAAACAAAAAAATTGCACATTTACCTATCATTGACCATTGGTTTAGTTACTCTCTTTAAAGGGCTCAAAAGCAACTTTAAGTCCCTTCTTGGTAGTTGGTGTCTCGGAGACTGATGGAAACCACAGCTATATACCTCAAAGTCTCCCTTCCCCGCTAACTTCCCTCACAGCCCAGTCACAGACACAGGTGGCCTGGTGGATCACTGGGATGGGTTTTCCTCTGTTCTTTTCCATGGCTCCCAGGAAAGTGAGAAGCCAGGCCCAGAGGCTGAGCAGATGCTGCAACTGGCCAGCCTTGCCAGGTGCTTCATAAATCTGTGCTTGGGGGCTGGGGCTGGGGCTCAGCGGTAGCGCACCTGCCTGGCATGTGTGAGGCATTGGGTTCGATTCTCAGCACCACATATAAATAAATAAATAAAATGGAGGCCCATCAACAGCTAAAACAAACAAACAAACAAACAAATAGCTGACTGACTGACTGAATGAATGAATGAATGAATCAATCAATAAACCTGTGCTTGGGAGTGGGGCTTCCTGGCTTCATCAGTCTGCAAAATCAGTGCTTTCTGAAAAGGCTACCCATACTTCAGAAGGCTGGGCAGGAGGAGAAAAAGAGGCTGTTAGAAAGAGAGAGAGGAAGCCAAGTGCCTGTGCCTGGCTGTCAAGGAAAAACACTCTGTTCTTTCCCAGAGGCCTTATTTGCCTACAGTCGGTCCACACTCTTCACACCAACCATAAAACTAGAAACCCCAGTCTTCCCACAACCCCGAGAACAAAGAGTCAAGTGAGGACTCACCGCAGGCAGATGCTTTTCTTCTGGTCTGGGGACTCAGCCTCCACCGAGGGGGTAGGGGACTGGGCTGTTGGACTCCTGCTGGTTTTCTTTTTGTCCTCCACACCATTTTCAGCCTCTGAGCTGGAGAAGAAAGAGAAACGCTTCACCTTAGACATCCAGAGGGAAGTGGAAGGAAAAAAACGGTGGAGTAACCTGGAGTTCTGGAGAGCAAATGATCTTGAATCCCCACTGACAGGCTGGTCAACTTGGACAGCTGTGCACTTTCCCAATCTCCATTCTGACCCCTCTGGGCTGGAGCCTCGAGGGCAATAGTTGCAGATCACAGCTACTTCACTTGAAAAGGCCGACTGTGTAAGGACTGCTCAGCTCCCAGGGCTGTGCCTGTGGGCCCTGCACCGCCCAGCTTTGGCCAGCCTAGGCGTGTGCTGGGCAGCAGATCACCTGGAGGATGGGAGGGCCCTGTGCGCAAGCGCTCTGGAACCCACAAGGGGTGGCTGCCTGCAGGTGCTGGGAACTCCCACCCACTCTGTTTGTACTTCTCTTATGTCACTTATCACCTTTTGTTGTAGTTATGAAGGTTCCACTTTGGGTTGTTGTTGTTTTAGCCAACCACTTCCCTAAGCAATTTACAGTCTTTAATCTTTACAACCACCCAGGCTGGATAGGATTGATTACCTTCATTTTACAGATGGGATATCTGAAGCTTTCATCAAATATGAACAAGTTTACAAAACTAGCATCTACCTTGGTTGAAATTCAAACTCAGTTCCGTTCACCTGTAAGGTATTTGTGTACACATTCTCTCTTTCAGTCTCTCTCCCCACTCAATCATCCATCCCCCAACCACTTACTCGTCCATTTATCCTTCTTACTAGCTCTTCAGTGTGAGAGCCCCATGGTGAAGTGGAAATCTGATTCATCTTTACACAAACCACAGGGTCAAGGATAGTGGCAGTATGTAGTCACGGTCAAGTGGTTTTGGAAAAACTAGATCTAACCCTGGTAAAAGAGTGGAAGAGAGTAGACAGGAAGGTGAGTCAAGAGAATTTGCACATTGAACAAATGGACAATGACCATCATGGTGTACACCACTTGGGTACAATTTCCATTGTGGGAAGTAGGAGAAAAGGAATATTCAGTTTTCTTTCTTTCTTTTTTTTTTGTGGTGTTGGGGATTGAACCCAGGGCCTTGTGCATGCAAGGCAAGCACTCTACCGACTGAGCTATATCCCCAAACCGAGTAAAGAAATATTGAGGGGAGAAAAGAAGGTGTTATTAAAGGATCAGAACTTCTTTGATGCCAGCAATGAACACGTAAGACATACTTTTGAGGATGTAAAAACACTGTGGTAGTTGAGCATAAAGTAAGACATAGTAAATGGCATTGCTATGACAGATTTCCTCATTTTAACCTTAATTTACCACCTATTAGATATTTCCACCTGCATATGAACAAGCAGGCAGGAAATGTTATTGGCTGGTTTAAGCTTTGCTGTTGCTTGCTTAGCCCTGTCACGCATAGAAACATTGTAGTCTATACTAGGAGTCCTATCCTAAAGTTGAAATCAAGAGCCAGTGTATCTGACAAACATAATCAACCAAGTAATAATTCCTATGAATGACTGATGTTCTCATTCTGTAGTTAGCATTTCTTCTTCTTTTTTTTTTTTTCCTAAGTAGACAAATATTGGAGAACAGAGATCCAACCTTTTACTTCTTTGGTTCTTCCAGTACTTAAAGCACTCAAGTATATTAAAAAGGCTTAGTTCTTATTTGCACTGCATTATGTGACAAAGATTACATGGGAGACCTTGAACTCTTATTAGAAAACATTGATTGGTTTAAAATAAAATAATCGAACTTTTAAATTTTAATACTAATTTAACTTACGAACTTAGAGTTTTCAAATTGTGAATTGGCCTTGGAGCACACCTTTGCCTCTTCTATTTATTCCCTAAGACACACATATTACTCCTATTCTTTAGGGGCATCAGACAGAAATCCACTTGAGAAGCACTCTTTAGGTAGGGAGACCAACTGTGTGTGGAACTTCAACAATCCATCTCAGCATTCATTTAAATATTTACTCAATTTTATGGGGGGATAGAACAAGATTTGGAGGCAGAGCCTTTGCTGTTCTGTATAGCCCTTTTGTATAGAAAGAGCCATTCCTGCTAAAAGCCACTCTGAAAAAGGTGTCCCTCTCTCGAGGCCACACCCCTGATACATAGACTGGCAGAGAGAAAGCTCCTCTTACATCCAGCACCAAGATGTAAAGAAAGCCCAGCTCCCTCTGGCTTTGAGCCCCTCCTTGACCTTGCCCTACCTGGTCAGGCACTTCAGTACTGAGTGTCACGTGGTGGTTCTGATTCAGGTGGACAGATTACAATATCTGTGCATCCTATCTGAACAATGTCTTGCAATACAAAACACACAGGCATGTTCGAGTTAAAAGAGGCTATTTCCAGATACCCTCCACCTGGCTCTTCCTTAAACTTGTGCTTGTCTTCAGTGCAGATTCTGTGCTTGAGGGCCCTACCAGGAGGACATTCTTCTCAAAGCCTCCCTGTAACTCACCTTGCCCCTAAACAATGAATGCCTTGATCTGTTAGCTTTTCACCCACGTCTTGTTATCCAATGACTATACCAAATTCCTTGCAGGCAGGGAACTTCTGTTTTTTGTTTTTTTTTCCCCATAACACTCAGTTCTGCATTTTACTCACAGTGGTCATCACCACATGTTGATTGATGTGGGATTAATTACATATTGTCTCAAAGAGAAAGTGAGTTTCATCTATGGGTAAATTCCATGTTAGTTTAGTTTTTTTTTTTTTTTTTTTTTAAGATGCTTTAGACTCAAACAAGCTAATTCCTAACAGCTGAGATTTTTTTCCCTGCCCCTTACCTTGGAGGTTTTGTCAAACCTAGACTGAAGCTCTGTAGAGTCCAAACAGTAGGGACGTGCCTGCGTCTGAGAAGCAAAGTGTGGGAGGGGAAACGGAATGCTTCCTCAAGGACTCTCTGTAACTTTAAAGTTACTCTCCATTAAGCTGAACATTTTTATTTAAATCATGAAAATAAGAAAATCAGGGTTTTAAAGAATATTTTTAGTTGTAGATGGTCACAATAACTTTATTTTTTTTAATGTGGTGCCCAGAATCGAATCCAATGCCTCACACATGCTAGGCAAGCTCTCCACAACTAAGCCACAACCCCAGGCTGAATTTTATTTTATTTTTTAACAGAAAAACAAAGCCTTTTAAGTTCCCTTAATCTCCAACTAAGAGACTCAACTAGAAAACAATAAACAAAAAAAATTTTTTTTTCTTTCAACAAATATTTATTGAAATGGTCCCTGCTGGTAAGATGCTTGGAGCTTCAGGAGGATAAATGAGCTGACAGTTCTAAGCACCCATAGGAACAGCAGAAGATGGTGGAAACCATCACTTGGTGCTGGCAGGTTATTTCTTCTCCCATCTCCATTCCAGTTTATGCATCAGCTATGGGTCCTGAAAGCTCTTCAGTAGGAATTTCAGAGCAGTAAGACAGTCATGTTTACACCCACCAAGCCCAACTTCACCTACTAGGGGAAAGAATTTTTATTCAGCTAGGACAAGCTGGATTCAATAAAATGGTTACACAATCTAAAAATAAAAACCAGGTTGGACTATCCTTATCAATGGCCCAATATGGGTCACTGCCCAGACCTCAGTAGTCTGATGATGACATAAATTCAGATGTCACAATTTTTCAGAACTAGAAGTTTGACATAGAGTTAACTATCATTCCTCCTGGTGATAGTCTCTGTGAGTTTAAGGTAAACTCGACCCTCTTTTCTCTTGTCACCTCAGGTCCCGGGCCCTTTGCCCCTCCTGCTGAGAATGTATTGCACTCAGGTATCCTCACATGCAAGGCCAGGTAAATAAGGAGCCATCTGGCAGAAGCTATATTAAGCTGCAGCTCAGGTGAATAAAAACAAGCGTCTCACTGTGGTTTAGTGTTCCTTTCTAATTACGGCAGTAATTCCTGTGTTTGAGTCTACCTTCATGTTAAATTAGTGTTCGCAAAGGCATAAAAAAAAAACCAAAAACCCACTAGATTCCTTACTCTAGTACAGGTGGGGGTAGTTTTACATCCACTATCATTAAAAAACAAACCAAAAAACCAACCACCCTCTGGTCATCATTTTTCAAACGACAGTTGTTACCAACAAAGAGGATCTCCACAGGATACATTTCTGGACACGGCCAGGGAAAGCAGAGTGTCGCGTGTTGTACTGAAAGCTCAGCTAGGACTGACTCACTAAGACCTGGGGACTCCTCACAGATCCTTCCTTGTTTCTGGTGTGTGCCTGCCTGTGGCTTCAAGGCTGAAGCAAAGACTGCAATACTTGGGAAGCAACTAGTTAACCAGCAGAGACAGAGGAAGTTTCTGGGAACTGCTGGGCAGCAGCTATAGTACAAACACAGACAGACATCTAGGAACCAAAAGAAGGAAGTAGCGTGGGGTGCAGAGGTGCCGAAGCAGGTAGAAGCTGAGCTGAGGACAGCTGGGTGACTCTTCAGCTTTTCTAATTTGGTAAACTTAGAATCTCCCAAGATAGATTTTTAGGTCAAAATGGCCTTCCATTTGTAACTCTAATATAGTAATACCTTTGTCTAGACACTTTAAATTAATTTATCTATCTAAATATTTATTTCTGAATAGGTACCATAAGCACCAGTACAAAAGCTGAAAATTATAAATAAGGAAACAAATTTCCCTTTTACCCCCGTTTAGTGGTGGCCTGGTTTCTTTCTGCAAATGTACCTACTGTTCTTAGAAACTTGTGTTTTCTTCCTGGGACATCTGGGCATATGTGTGTGTGTGTGTGTCTGTTTTAAGTATAAATGACAGCTTTAGTATTCCACACCTTGTTTTGTTTTACTTACTGTATTTCAGTGTTCTTTTCCTTATCAGTATACAATAGATCTTCCTCATTCTTTTTAATGACTGCATAAGAGTTCCATTTGAATTAATGAACAATATTCAACCAGTTCCTTATCAATGGGCATTTAGTGGATTTTAGTCTTTTGCAAATACAAAGAACATTGCAACACGCGACTTTGTATTTTTATTATGTATGTGAATATACCTACTGTATAATTTCCTGTATATGCAACTGCTATGACAAAGGCATGTGATTTTACAAATTTTATAGTTATTGCCAAACTGCCCTCAGTAGAGATTCTGTGACTCACATCACAATATATAGCTGTTTTTACACATTTGTGTTAATGAAGTGTTAAACTTAAAAATATGGCGCTGGGGCTGTAGTTCAGTGGCAGAGCACTTGCCTAGCATGTGTGAGGCACTGGGTTCAATCCTCAGCAACACACAAAAAATAAATAAATAAAATAAAGGCATGCTGTTCATCTACAACTATATTAAAAACATGTATTTATTTAAAAAGTGCCTAGCAGAGTACCTGATACATAGAATAACAATAATCATTTTAATAATGACTAGTGTTAAACTTTTTAAACAGGCCTTTACATTTATTTTAAGACAGATTCTCAGTAAATTGCTGAGACTGGCCTCCAACTTGTGATCCTCCTGCTTCAGCTTTCCAAGTTGCTGGATTACAGGTGTGCACCACTGTGCCAGGCTTTCTGATGACTTTTTGATAAAAACATTTAGGAAAAACAATTCTTATTATTACTGCCTCGTGGATTCTTGGCAACACTCTAGAACCGCCTTTGTTTTCAAGAGTTGGGGGTCTTACTATGCTGCCCAGGCTGGCCTTGAACTCCTGAGCTCAAGAGATCCTCTTGCCTCAGCCTCCCAATAGTTGGAAAGTTAGGCATGCACCTCCAAGTGTGGCTTTTTAAATTAAAAAATCTTAAATATTTAGAAGAGTTAAGTGGATTTTCAGGGTCAGTGTGACATTAAAATAAGCCATTAATGACTAACTTTATTTTTTCTTGATAGACTTATAGACAGATACAAGGCAGATAGATAAAAATTTACCTCCCCTCTCTAGGGTGTATAAAATGAGGATTTCTAAAAGATGCAATAATTCTGATATAAGAATGATAGGAAACCATCATTAGAAGAGGGATTTCTCCAAATTTCTGAAATATGGGGAACAGAACATAAAGTACAATATTCACTCATGCAGCCAAGTAGTTTAGAGTATGGGCATCAGTGTGACATAGGAGAACAGAGACCTGTTTGTCAGCAATTCAGAGAGGTGCTATAGGAGGGGTAGGTGAGAAGTTGCTCAAAACATTAGATTTGAAGGTATACCTGTGAGAAACCTTTGACAGCCCTCTCTCAGTCCCTGTGCTCAGACCCAAATGGCAGGCAGTTAAGAGTTTAGCCCAAGAGTGAAAATATCAGAAGTTTCATTTCTAAAAAACCTTAAAACCTGAGGTACAGAAACCAGGGTACCTAGTACAAGGGAGGGAGCCCCAGGTCACACCCCTGACCTTCCATTTTGAATAAGGCAGTCTTCAGACAGAAGCCATCTCCCCGTCCATGGACAACAAAGGTCCAGGATAGATACTCTAATCCCTTCTTTTTCCCATAATCCTTTGTTCTTAAATATGAAACAATAAGCAAAGATTGTCAGATCTTTAAGAAAACTTGTGAAAGTCTGAAAGAAAAGGCCCAAGATAAACCTTGACAAATAAGACAGTAAAATCCTAAGGAAACTCACTGCAGAAACCAGAAGAAAATAAAAACAAACAAGCATAAAAGAAATATATAAAAAAAAAAAAACCAAAACAAATCCCCAAACCTAATTACTATCTTCAGAGAGAAGACAGTCCCCATAAAAAAGAACTTCAGTATCATGGAGCAGAAAGGACCATTTTTTTTTCCCCCAATTCTCCCAGAGTCCAAATCCTTAACATAACCTAACAAGGACTCCAGATCAGGAGGGTGCCCTATCCACTCTCCTAATCTCTCTGACCCTCGCTCACTCAGCCCAGCCACACCCCAAGATATGGGGAGAGATTTCTGCTGGCCTGCTCTCCTCAGAGAGTCACGCGATTTCCCTCCTCTCCTTCAAGTGGTTACTAGAACGTCACCTTCTTCATGAGATCTATATATTAACCAAGGGCTGGGAGACATTCAGAAAGATAAAAGGCAAGAGGGAAAAAGAAGACACCTGTAAGGCAGGCACATGTATATTAAATGAACAGGGGTTCGAAAGAGAACAGAGAGGAGAGACGCAGGGAGCAAGGGAAAGAGAAAGCATTACTAAAGAAGAAAATGGGAGGGTGAAGGGCAGAGGCTACTGCTTTCTTATCCTAAAAAGTGGGAGGTTAAATTGATTTTAAAAAATGCATGAGAGGGGCTGGGGATGTGGCTCAAGCGGTAACACGCTCTCCTGGCATGCGTGCGGCCCGGGTTCGATCCTCAGCACCACATACAAAGAAAGATGTTGTGTCCGCCGAAAAACTAAAAAAATGAATAAAATTCTCTCTCTCTCTCTCTCTCTCTCTCTTAAAAAAATGCATGAGAGAATAGGAAGGGGTATTATGCCATTTAAAACTGGGAGTAGGGGGCTGGGGACTGAACCTCAGTGGTAGAATGTGCTTAGCATGCACAAGGCCCTGAGCTCAATTCCCAGCACCAAAAAAGAAGAAGAAGAAGAAAAAAATTAGAGTTGGAAGAGAGAGAGGTCAGCAGTGTCAGTGAGCTGAGTCTTTTCCATCAAAACAGGAAGTTGAGAGATAAGGTTTAAAATTCATAAAGCAAGAAAGAGCAGGAGACATATATTTTTACAGATAGTAAGGTGACTAATTCAATTAAAATCCATACTGTTAAAAGTGGCAACCACTTTTAGTCACGGATGGGTGAGGTGGTATTGACTTCATCACAAAATTTTAGTGCATTACATCATTTAGGTAAACATTCTAAAAATTAAAAAAAATCTTTATTAATATCCCTGTAGATAAAATGTAAAATGCAGAATGAATAATAAAAATAGATCGATCTACTATCTTTGGAGGAGTTCATACCCTGTGTAAAACCCAATGCCAGATTCTGTGTTTTCAAGGTACTTAGCTTTTACTAGGAATTTTAGTTGAGCGCACAAAGAACAACACAGATGATAAGCATAAAGAAATCAGGAATTCATTTCTTCTAATTGTAAAGAGAATGAAGGATGTTTTGTAAAAGAAATAAGCACAGCATTGTGTGGGCATGAGGCGACCTATCTTTCTCAATTAAACAAAAAAAAAAAAAAAGAAAGAAAGAAAACTCACAAAGTAAGTGCCAGAAACATATTTCAGTCCAATAAAGTAGAAATGTAAATAATATCTCTATTTGTCTTATAAACCAGTAAAAACAAAATAGTTCCTTAGATTGGAAAAACTAAAATCTTCCATTACTACCTGGCAGTCTTAAGTACCCCTTCTGCCCACAGAATGCCAAAATTGTGCAGAACTGATTGTAGAAGGATTGACATTTGAGCTGGGTACATATGATTTGGAGGGGCAGAGATACCAGAAGGGATAAGAAACATGAAGAAAGTCAGAAGTTAAATCATACCAAGGAGGAGTCACATGCTTACAAGGAAATCTAGCAGCTTGGTGTTTTCTGAAGTACAGGCAGCAGGAAGGAAGCAGCAGTAGTTAGGTGGCCATGAAGCTTGATTCCTGATGGGAAAGAGCTGCTTTTAGACTTTGATTGGCAGTCAGGATTAACTGAAGATTTGTAAAAAGGGGGAATGAAAGGACCAGATATTCAGTACCCACTTTTCCCCATACACCTCACGAAGAGTCTGATGAGATGTACTTCTGTAGGATTATTCTCATGTTGGTGTACAAGAACTGGGGAGGCTGGAGACAGAAAATGGAAAGGCAGATGGGGGATGCAATGGAAGGCAGGAAGCAGAGCCTGTACTGGAGAAATACTCCAGAGATAACACCAAAATGAATGGGGAGAAAGCAACAGAGAGAAATCCTGAGGTTATCTGGGGGATGGTATCCATGGCACTGCTACTATGAACAGTTATAGGAACACAAGAGGAAGGAATTTTTAGGTCTGTTTTAGATATAATAGAAAGAACATTGTTACTAACAGCCTAAAAAACTGAAAGAGCCCAAAAGAAATGAACAATTTTCAAAAGAGTAAACGACTTTTCAGAGGAAGATTTGTGCCAGCTTGAAAAGTAATTCTGTTGAGTCCCAAGACACTGCCACAGCAGAATAACACCTCAATCTCATGCAACAGCAGGGCTGGAGGATGGTGTAGCTGAGGCCTCCATCTGGCTCCAATGCACTTCTTTAATCTGATCTCACAGAGCTCGCTCTCTGCTCCCATTAAAAATGGGCAAGTCACTGTCCCATTTCCTCCTTCACATTTACTCCCAAGTCTGTTTTTCTAAATCATTACTTTTCTCAAAGCTTGAGGCAACTCACATTATTCCACAAAGTGTTTGATTCAAGATTCTGATTTCAGAAGGGACAGAAAACTAGCTTATATTAAACACAAACAAATAAACAAATAAAAAACAGCCCCCAAGAGTTTCGTTGGTGCCTTAAAATGAAGTCCACAGCTGCAGCTGCCAAAGTTGCCCCTTCCACCCCTGGAACATGCAGCAACGATCTCCAATCTCTGGGGTGTCCCTCTCCAAGTCTTGGGACATCAATGCCTGATTCATTCTCCTGAGACATCGCCTCCATTATATCATGCCGCTGCTCCTGAGCCAACAATGGCTTTCTATGAGCATCAGATGAGGCCTCTGGACATGAGCCATGACCCTCCAGAGTTTCCCAGTCCCCCTTTTTCTACTTTTCAAAAAGAAATTCTCCATTCCAGGCCTGACTGTGGGTCCTTACACCATGCCCTCGGTTATGTCACATTCCATCCTCCCTCCATGTACTATTGGCCTGCAATGCCCTTCCTGCTTCCCCAACACTGCCATATTTCCAGTCTTAGGACAGTCCAATTACACCCTCCTTTTCTCCCTGCTGTATTTCCAATGTCTGGATGTGAAATTGTGCAATTAATTCTTGTTGATCGGATAACTGAGATATTTTGCAATACAAGACAAAAATCCATATTTTTAAAAAAGGCTTGGGCTTACATTTTTGTCTTGAAATGTACCTGGTAACATCCTTCCCAAATGTGGTGAGCAGTTGTATTGGAAGAGGGCCTTGCTGACAGCTGGGGTGGGAGGAGGAAAAGTGCAATCTTTTCACTTTCCCCCTGCTGAATTAACATTGTG
Organism: Marmota marmota marmota; assembly: GCF_001458135.2. Lineage (NCBI taxonomy): Eukaryota > Metazoa > Chordata > Mammalia > Rodentia > Sciuridae > Marmota > Marmota marmota. Next base: position 85,643,992 of record NW_026000026.1, read on the forward strand.
TGTAAACTTATCCTTCAAACTGACTGTTAGGTGAGCAATATTTTGAAACCATATGAAAATACTGCCTTTATTACTGGAAGAAATAACAATACTAAGCAAAACCATAATCGAGCTAAATAACTTCTCAGCAGTGGCATTTTGAGGCCAAGCACTGTTGGAAAACAATAAAGGAAAATGACAAGAAAATCCATGAAGGAGGCAGAACTGACTTCTCTCATTTCCAGTCAAGGTAGACTGATGCTGCTGATAGTTCTCTTTTGTTACTCACAACCTGAGCACGTAAGTAAATATCATTTTGCATTGCTTAATCCTAACAAAATTCCTGTAAATATATACTGAATACGTCTCAGTTATCAAATCAGAATATAACCTCCTCAGGGGCCAAGACTTTAAATATTTTTCATATTTCTATTTCCATTCCCTTTTGAAGCTGTTATTCTGCTAGTAATTGCTGACTACCAGAATAAGCCCCTTTTCATACACCTAAGATATATTATAGGGCATCTATTGGGTTAAGGTTTTTGGCCTGAGGCATCTATTTCGGGAAAAACAGATTTTTAAAATATAATGAAAACCTTACCCAAACTGAAAGACAGAAATGCACAAGAACATAACATAATGTCCAGGAAAAACAATGTAGATTAAGTACAATTAACAAATCTTCAGCTATTAGGGTAAATATTTAAAATATCATGCATATCAAATAAAATTAGAAAGTAGCTCAGGTCCTTTAGAAATAGCTATGGATTATGGAAAGCAATGTGGTCTTTGGAAACATCTTTTTTGGAGGTGATATAAAAAATATGCCATGTAATAAATCAAAATAGCCACTTGGAATTAAAGACAATTCTGAATGATAAAATGAAGCAAAGCTCTTTACATAAACCAGACTTGCAACAGGTCAAATTTATAAGTGATCCTATCTTTAAGAGTAGGAATCATGGAGTTTAATAGCAGCTAAGTTCTTTCACCTGTCTTTGGGTAAGGCCATCTAAAATTTTCATTATGAAAATCTGGTCTACACCAAAAGCGATCCTATATGCTTGATAAATAGCCACATGTATAGTTTTTGAACTTCCACCTGGTAGGGAAGAACAAACATAGGCATGGGCCCTATTTCCAATACACAGAGTTGAGATGAAGAGATTAAACACATGGATAAAACCCAAAACCCATTGTGCTATCAATTCTATTATAACTCAAAATAATGTTGGCAGTGTTCCTTGGGATTTTCAGAATTAAGTGAGGTCCATCGTAGAGGAAATCAGTTTGGAACCCTGTTTTGAAAGAACGAAAGACCAAGATAGTACAAAACTGGGAGATTGAGGATTTCAGGCTAAAGTCATAAAAAGTTATAGCATGCAAAGAATGAGAAAGAACAGTATGTGGGTCCTCAGGAATGACAAAGAGAGGCAGCATTTGTAGAATGAGGACTGGGAGGTAAGCAGAATGCTAAGGAATTGCATGGCTGAGGTGTTGATGGGGGGCGGAGGGTGCAGTTGAGCAGAGGACTTCTAGTTGGGAGAATAACAGGTCTTGCCACGATTTTGAGATGAGACATTTTATGAAAATGATACACCACTGAGAAAAATGATTGTGTATCTTCTGATAGATGGGTATGGCAAGAGAATAATGTCAGTAATGCTATGGTGTGAATGTTTGTGTTTCCACAAAATTCTTACATTGCCCTCTAAATGCCCAAGGTGAGAGCATTAAGAGTTGTTCCCTTCGGAAGATCCTTGGGTCACAAGAGTGGAACCCGGGCTGGGGCTGAAGCTCAGTGGCAGAGTGCTTGCCTAGCATGTGTGAGGCACTGGGTTTAATCCTGAGCACCACATGAAAATAAACAAATAAAATAAAGGTGTGATACCCATACACAACTACACACAAAAAAAGAAAAATTAGAAGGAAAAAAAAAGTGGAACCCTCACAAGTGGGACGCAGGCATGAATATGCCAATATGAAACTTATTCTGCTGTATAATTCATATGCACTAATTTAAAAAAAAAGCATACATCACCATGTCAAAAAAAACACAAAAAAACCAGACAATAGAAGACTGAGGGAGTGTACAGCCTCCATAAGGATACAGTAAAATGACAGGTGTCCACAAACCAGGAAGCAGGTCCTTACTAAATAGGAAATTTCCTGGCATCATTTTTTGGGGAGGGAGGGTACCAGGGATTGAACTGAGGGGCATTTGACTGCTGAGCCACATCCCCAGACCTATTTCATATTTTATTTAGAGTCAGAGTCTCACTGAGTTGCTTAGTGCCTCGCTTTTGCTGAGGCTGGCTTTGAACTTGTGATCCTCCTGCCTCTCCTGAGCCACTGGGATTAGAGGTGTGAGCCACTGTGTCCGGCTCCTGGTATCTTGATCTTGGACTTTCAGCTTCCAGAACTGTGAGAAGTTCTGTTGTTTATAAGCTACCTAGTTTACGGTGTTTTGTCATACCACCGATAACAGATGAAGATATTAGGTTTTTCGCTTCCAGGAATAGAATGAATGAGGATCAGGTAGAAAGTGAAAGAAGGAAAGAGGTGCCCCAGAGAGGCCTTGCTAATACACTTTGTAGGCAGGACATTCCTTCATGTAAATCCTCTTAAGTTTCAATTCTCTTGTTATGACCTTAGTGAAATTATACCCACGATAACAAATTTTATTGAGGGGAAGAGGGAGCAGAATAGATTATGCCAGAAATACGTGTATTTGGCCAGAAAGGAACATCATACCTATTAATAGTGCTCTAACATTTAACATTAAAACAGACAAGTGAAAACGAGGGCCATTAGGAGAAAACTCAGAAGAGACAAATGTTTGCTTTTGTTTTGAGAACTGTTCCTGTCCCCATGGAGCTGAGCTGTACTACTCTGGCCCTCACCGGGGGGAGTAGGCAATTGGACCTGCAGCACTGGAGGGAAGAACAGCCTCCTGTCACCCTGGCTGGCAGCCGTGATGACTAAAGCCCTTCCCTTCCTCTTACACTCTTTATTTCCTGTAACTCTGTCTTTCTGTTCCATGTGGGACAGTAAAAAATAGATCAAAAGTCAGAGTGAGTTCAAAGACCAAGATGTGTGGGCAAGACCAAGATGTGTGGGCACCACTGTAGACTTAAAGGCACTGAGAATCCAAAACAGTATGGAGTGCTCCAGAAACCTGGCACTGCTGTTTCTCCCTCTCTCAAACTCCCCATTTCTACCCCCTCTGCTTCCTGTATTCTGATTTCATAGTTCGGACTGGATGCGTCTGAGGGCAGCACAGGACATCCACAGGGGCTGTGCCATACTGGAACTTGCAAGTCATACCAAGTAACTAACATATCTTGGATTGTATGGATGTCATTAGCACATTCTTTGTTAAAATGCCATGTATTATTAAAACTCAGGACTCTTCCAAGAAAAAAATTAGCAGAGTACAGTGGTGCATTCCTGTAATCCTAGCTACTTGAGGGACACTGAGGCAGGAAGATCACTGGAGCCCAGGAGTTTGAGGCTAACCTGGGCAACATGGCAATATCCAACATGAAAAATGGAATTACAAATATAAAAAAAAAAACTAGATAAAAAATTAATAGGACTGAACTTCTAGGAAAGGCACTGTCGTTTCTTAAGAATAGGACAACTATATATTAGATAAAGCAGTTTTCTTTAGAAAGCTTTGCTTTAACCAAAACACTCCCAAACTAGACACATACTACCCCCTGACAAAAAAATAAGAGTACGGTTTTTGTTATTTGCATTTTGAGTGAGGTTTTAACAAATGTAATGTAATCTACCTAGGAAAGCAAATGTTTCTTAAATGTATTTGGCTTTTCCTAGAATTTATCATATTCTGCATATCATATTATACATATTAGTTTCAATATCTAATTAGTATCATATTCTATATATCATATTGTACATATTAGTTGTCAATAATATAGAGTTGTTCCATATTATTATTAGCATAGCAAAATTTTAAAATATACAGTTATAGTTATATATGTATCAATATGGAATAATTGCAGAATTAGTGATAATTCCTCACTATTATTGAAAAGAGATGTTTATCCCAATATTTTAAATACAATTAACTTGTACAGGATAGGAATATTAGATTTAATGTAATTTATACATGATAGTACCTCTTTTAAGGAAATAAACATTGATTCTGAACAGATTTTAGTCTTACATCTGACATCTATATTTCCTATCCTTAATTTCTCCCACCACAAATATGTATTTTCTCTATCTGCATGAAGAACGTGTTGCTTTGGAAAACACACCTTCTTTGTTTTTTCCTTCTTTCTTGCCACTCCTTCCTACTGGATTTTCCAGATGACTACACTTGCATTATATCTTGCTATCCTCAAAGAATACCTGCACCCATGATGGTCCTGCCAATCTCTGGGGTATGCATGTGAGACAGGTGCTACCCACACTCCACAGAGAAGGAAACAAAGGTAAGGACACTAAGAACCACACATCTGCAGCCTCAGTGATCGAGCCTCTGTTATTCTCATACTTTGTCTATCTTTTGCTCAGCAAGCCCAGCCACACACCAGAGCCTGTGGATTTCACCTCCTTAATATTTTTTACTTAAGTTTCCTCCTTTTCTTTCTTTAGTTGGTTGGCTTAGCTAGTAATGTCCTTAAAGTCTCCTGCCTGAGCCACTGTCCCTCCCAACTTCAGAGTTGTATGTGACACCTTCTCCTTTCATCTGTGTGGAAGATCACTTTGCTTCTTTGAAAAGCTCCAAAATGATCACATCATTCCTTTACCCTCTTTAAAATCTTATGGTTATCAGTTATCAGTTGCTAATGAAGATGAGTACAGCAAACAGGTCCTCTCCATTCTGACACTTCCCTTTCTGACTCTTAAAATGTTGTTATGCTTCTCCCAAACACACTGTGCTTGGGCTGCTATGCCCTCTCTTGAGGTCTCCCCAGAGCACTGCACATCTTTCAAAACTTATCTCTGGCTGGGTCACCCCCTAGATGAAGCCTGCTCCAATCTCCTTTATAGTTTTAAACTAGGTTTATTTAAAAATTATGAATGGGCTACTGTTTGCTTGTCTTTCCTTTGCTTAGACCATAAGCCTCGGAAGGATAGAGTTGTGGTCTTATCACATCTCTTATCCCTACAAAGATGCTCAATTCATCTACCTCCAGTACTTCCTGTTCTTGAACTCAGCCTTAAAGGTCAGATTTGCTGATTTCTGGCCTACAGTCCTTTTTGGCTATGTTGGACAGTAATAAATAGCAACAGGAAGGGATGTATTTCACTTGAAATTCCTGGGCTTGGGAAGACTGGCATGGGAAAGACCAGAGAATTTTTCTTCTGGGGGCTAAATCCTGTTCTGGAAACTTAGACTAAACATGTGAGGGCAGTTTGGGTGGGGCAACAGCTACCTACCCAATTCTTTCACACAAAGATAAAATAGAAGTCTCCTGCAAAAGTCGAGGGTAAGGAAGAAACATTTCCATTGAGGAAGCTTTACCATTCCTTCCCATAGAACTGGGTGAAAAGTAGGGGAGTTGGCCTAGTTACGAGGCTGATGACTTTGTCAACCCTGCTGGGAGGGACCTTAGTGCCTTAGTTTGCTTTGCTTTGTTAGAATTTAAAGGGTGATGTCTAGATATTGCAGACTGCAAGAAACTGGAAGAAAATGGGGTTTGTTTTTCTTCACTCTACTCCATTTCGGAAATGGAGAAGGCTCTAGAAGAAGAATCTCTATCCCATGATCTGTGGCTTCCTAAGAGTAGCCAAAGGCAGTTTCTGGGAGTAGCATCTTTGAAACGGATGTTTATCATATTTTGGTATCTTAATAAGAGCCTGGACTTTCCTGCCTCCCCACCAGCCCTCCCTGTCATAGCCTGTGTCTCTGTCAGATCTCTGTCATAGCTGCTCTTTGTCAGATCTTTCTCAAATTTAGAAAACCCAGACTTTCCCCCTCTTCCATTTAAAAAAGCTTTGAGGAAAGGAGACTTAGGGTATATATGCATTTTCTTTCCGATGAAAGAAGTTACAAATCATTCATAAAAGGAATAGTGGCAATACTTGAAAATCAGTCATGGTTACTGTTGGGTTTCATAGAAAAACTCAGACGGGTCTACCTTTTGAGATTAATAAATTTACAGCATAACTGAGTAATTAAGGGTAGTCATTTAAAGTTGACAGAATAGTATAAACCTGAAAGTTAAACTTGTTTAATCTATATCCAAGCCCACTACTTACACTTCTTATTTATTTTGAAGCAAATCCCCCAGAACATTATTTTTTCATCTGTTAACTACTACAGTACATAGTTCCAGATTGTTTCTTTAAAAACAACAACAATAAAAAACCCAAACAAACTAATATATTGAGCCCCCCAAAGATCAGAAACTATAATTGATTTTTTAAAATGAGTGAAACCTAGCCACCCTGCAGGGTAGGTATCAGCTCTATATGGTAGGATTCAGGTCTGGAGTAGACTAAGGCAGCTGTAGGCATGTGGCTGGGTATTTGGGTACCTGGAAAGGGACTCAGGAAGGTCACATTCCCTGAACTAGTCCAGATGGCTGGGGCCATCAGAGATGGAGGAGGCATTCTCTTGGATATCCCCTGGGACCATTCCCTTTTCTCTTGGGGGCTACCTGCTCTGGCTATTCTGTGGGGAGGAAAAAACAGAAATGACATTCCCTAATCTCAACATCTGGGCCAGTAATCTGGCTTCCTTGAAGATAAAGGAAGAAAGATTCCCAATTACACAGAACAATATAAAGCAGTTATAATTGTGAACAGAATGTATCAAAGAGGATGAGCTTCCATGACTTGGTTGAAAGATGGAGCCATACCTGCATCCTGTCTGGGCCTTATGTGGCAGCTACTCCTATCCTGTAACCTTTGCCCCACAGCCAATGGACAGTGTTGAGAGAAGCCTAAGTAATGGCAGACGCGGGCGAGGTGTCAGTCCATCAACACCGTGTGTCAGCAAGGCCTGGGGCTATGCTGGTATTAGACTGTCTGGGCTTTCATACAGGCATGTTCACCTGTCTTTGTGATTTGCAGGGTTAGGTTGACCTCGGAACAGTCTTGTAGCCATTTGAAAAAATGAGCAGTATGTGGATTTGAAACAAAATATGGAGTTCTAGATGCAAGAGTCAGTTCTCTCAGAAGTATGTGATTCTCAAATGACACCTGACCCTTATCCTTGCAAGAAGTTCTTTGAAAAAAAAACCTATAGAATTCTGTTCACGAAAAACAGCTTGTATGCAAAAATAATTCCAATCCTATCCAGATACCAAATGGGCAGGTTACTTTAGAAAGAGCACTGAGGAAATCTCTTCTAAGCTAGAGGGCCAGCTTGTTTTTAAGGCAGACATCTGCACAGTATGGTTTGCTCAATAGTGAGAGATAATGGGAAGGACCCCTCTCTGTAGAGCTCCTGAACCCTCTCACCACCATTCTTGTATCTGGCCTCTTACCCCAGTGTGGCCACTGGGCCTCTTACTCCAGTGTGCTCCATTTATATTTCTTTGGAATTATCTTTAGAAGAGGTAGGCCAGTATTAGTGGTAAGGGTAGCGGTGATGAATGGTGGAGGGTATATGTCTCTTTTGCAGCTCATAATTTTGTTATGAATATAACAGTATGAATGTATGAAGTCACTGGTGGAGTCCCCATCAAAGCTGAGAGAAGACTGATTTATACATAGAAGACAACAAAGGTACAGTGGTCCCGCTTTACCCATGGAAGGCACACCCTGAAACCTCTAATGGACGTCTGAAACTTCAGATTGTACTGAACCCTATATATAATATGCTTTTTCTCTTATGTACATACCTATGATAAAGTTTAATTTATAAATTAGGCACAGTAAGCAGTTAATTGCAATTACTACTAATAAAACAGAACATTATAAAAAATATACTATAATAAAACTGCCAATATTACTGTTCTTATGCTTTAGAGCTGTTATTAATTAAGTAAGTAAGGGTTACTCGAACACTTCCACTATGATAGCATGACTGTCGGTAGCAGTGAAACCAGCTACTAAGTGACTAACGGATAGGTAGTATATAGAGCAGATATGCTGGAAAATGGGTGGTTTGTGCCCTCGTGGGATGGAGTAGAAGGCAAGGAATCTTGTCCTGCTCAGAAATGTATGCAATTTAAAACATAAATTATTTATTTCTGGAATTTTCCATTTAATATTTTTTTAAAGCATGGATAACCAAAACAGCTCTTGTGCAGTAAAGTTATCGATAATGTTAACATAACTGGAAGAACAGCAAGTAACTGGACAAAGGGGACAAAGGGGTAAAGAGATGTGAGACAGGAAGTGGGAGGGTCCTGACCCTCCAGATTTTGCCTGGAGGGTCCTTATTGGCTTTTCTAGTTAGTGGGACTCTGGCTCAGCAAAGAAAATACACAGACTGCAACACTTATTAAGACTGAGAATATAAATTAGACTAAAGAACTTTCCTCTTCTCTACTATGGGTCATTTCAAGTGCACTTAAGTGATACGGTAAACTGTCTGTGAACTCCATAAACTAATGGTTCTCAAAGTGTGGCCAAAGGACCTTCTGTGTTGGAACTAACAGGGGCTGAAGAAAGACTGCCTTGTAAAAATGCACTCCTTAGCCCTACTTCATACCTCTTTAAAGTCTTATAACCATGAAAATCTTGGAATCATTGAACTGAATATCAACCAAGCTGAGATTATTGGGACAAATGGAAAGAAAATTTCCTTTTTTCTTTCACTCAGCAATGTTATTAGGGAAATTGGGAGACATTTATCAGCACAAATCAGGGCTATGGAAAAACAACCCCTAATAATGATGAATCTGTAGTGCTAGCTTTAGGAATAAAGTTTCTATATTAGATACACAATTCAAAATCAAAGTATGAACCACTTTTGGGTTTTACTTGGGAGACACAATTACTGGTCATTTTTATTTTTTGTTTGATTTGTGGTTGTTACGGTTTCCACCACAAGCTTCTTAGAATCATAGGTATTAATTTTTAAAACATTCTTGGAGAAGGAATAAGGACCGCATTTCATTTTGAGATACCCAGTATGTGTGGTATATTAAATGTTTAGGGAGGGATTTTGAGCAGGAGGGTTACAGAAAAATCTAGAAGACTTATAATGTAAACATGTGACTGACTATACATTGGAAAATGAATTTTAAATATGGTTTTGAAGCATTTGTTTCAAAACTATGGCTGACATTAATTTTTTGGGCGAAGAAGGTGGTGAAAATGAGATTAGGAGTCTGGGGGTCCATGTACTAAATTCAAATCCTGTGTCTGTTTCTATTTTTCCTGGTATTCAGGGGGACAGTTAACTTCTCTGAACTATCTTCATACACATATCAGGAAAAATAATTCCTTCTGCCTTAGGATGTTGTGAGACTTTTAAAAAAATTAAATGTTTTATATTTGAAAAACACACAAATATATTAAAAATATTTTTAAAAAAACTTGTTTTTGCCATACAAAAAGTGTTCTGAATTGATTTAAAATTTTTAATGCTAGGAAACAAAACATTGAATAGATATAATCCCGTGATCCACTCTCACAATTATCACATGATTTCTTTTCGGTTTAGTAGTAAAATGGTTGGAATTCAGAAGTATATTTCATTAAGAGCTTCCAATAACCTGGCTCACACACTTCTAAGAAAATTCTCATTGGAGGAGATTTTCTCATTAAAATTAAAACATATTTTCCATTTACAAATTTTTATTGTAGGGATTAGCCATTGAAATGATAACTGTGAAATGTTCTATGTGCCAGCATTAGTAGCTACGGTTCTCCCTAGTAAGGATGATCAAATGACCTAAATATGAGGAGGGATATGAAAGAAACGGGGAGGTAGGCTGGGAGATTCCTGCTGATTTCAATGAACAGAAATATTTATGTGGAATTTTACACAATTGAATCATGTTATATGAATTTTTTGTATTTCACAATTAAAAAACATTAGAAATATTCCTGAGATTATTTTGCTCAAATGAATAGAGATAAACGCCACCTTTCATAGATGCTATGAAATATCCCACTATATTTCTGTGTAGTTCACTAAGCTAATCCAAAATTGATGGTCTTTATAGTGCTTTACTTTATTATCACATTTTTTGGTTAAATTTGTCAATTTTTTTTTTTTAATTTCTGAATTTACTTCCATGCACAGCAAGACTTTTCCTACTTCAAGATTATATAGTGGTTCTTATTTTCTTCTAGTATTTCATGGTTCTTACTTTTTGGTGTTTGAACACTTGATCAATCAGAAACTAATTTTAGTTATAGAGTGAATAGGTTTCCAGCTCTAATTTCTCCCATATGGTTGGCCTCTTGTCTCATCTTTTCCTCAGAGTTTTGAAAATACTTCCAGATATATCTGAATTTCTTTCTGAGCCTTCATCAGGATAGTTTCACCATGATAAGCTATAGATCTATTTTACCATCATTCAGATTTTTGCCTGGATATCCTTGTTCTTTCAGAAAAAATTTTAGGATCATTCCATAATGTTTTCTTGAGTCTGACCTTTGTTGGAGTTGCATTAAACTTATAAATTTAAGGAACACTTTGTAATGTTAAAGTCTCTTTTTAAAAAAAATTTTGAATTTGTTCTAATTAATTATATATGACAGTAAAATGCATTTTGGCACATTATATATAAATGGAGTATAACTTCTCATTCTTCTGGTTGTACATGATGTAGAGTTACCCAAGTCGTGTAATCATATATGCACATAGGGTAATTATGTCCAATTAATTCTACTATCCTTCCTATCCCATATCTGCTCTCCTCCCTCTACTCCCCTCTGTCTAATCCAGAGTACTTCTGTTCTCCATCCTGCCCTCCCCTCTTATTGTGACTTAGCATCTGCTTATCAGAGAAAACATTCAGCCTTTGGTTCTTTGGGATTGGCTTATTTCACTTAGCATAACATTCTCCAGTCCCATGCATTTACTGGCAAATGCTATAATTTCATTCTTTAAGGCTGAGTAATATTCCGTTGTGTATATATACCACAATTCTTTATCCATTCATCAGTTGAAGGGCACCTGGGTTGGTTCCACAGTTTAGCTATTGTGAATTGAGCTGCTATAATCATTGATGTGGCCACACACTGTAATATGCTGATTTTAAGGGCTGACTGAAGTTGTAGCTCAGTGGCAAAGTGCTTGCCTTGCACATGTGAGGCACTGGGTTTGATCCTCAGCACTACATAAAAATAAATAAACAAAATAAAGATATCGTGTCCATCTACAACTAAAAAAAGAATATTTTTTAAAAAAATATGCTGATTTTAAGTCCTTTGGGCATAAACCTAGGAGCGGGATAACTGGGTCAAATGGTAATTCCATTCCAAGTTTTCTGAGGAATCTCCATATTACTTTCCATAGTGGTTGTACCAATTTGCAGTCCCAAAGTTCTGAAGAAGGTAAACAATTATTCAAGTTATGCTTTTAGTAGTTACATTGTTTTACTTTAAGTCCTATTAAATTTATCTCTAGGCATTTTATATTTTAGGATTCTTATCCATAACTCTTTTTCCAATTTCTTTTTTAAAATTTGGTAAGAAAGCTATTTGGTTTGACTTAAAATTTGGTAAGTCAGCCAGCTTACTGAATTCTCTTGTTTCTAATTGCTTTTGTTGTTAGTTCACTTGAATAAAAAAATACTGTATAATAAAATTTCACCTCTGTTCAAACTTGTATATTGAGAAAGTCCAACCTCCTACAGGTCACTCTTATCCTAGGTGTCTTTGATTTTCCTTATTGCTTTCGTTCTCTGATATATGCTCCCTTTTTAATTTTTTGGCACTAATAACTGAACCCAGGGGTGCTTTAACACTGAGCGACATCCCCAGTCCTTTAAAAAATATTTGTAATTTTTTCTTTTGAGATAGGGTCTTACTGAGTTGCTGAGGTTTGCCCCAAATCACCTAGGCTGGTTTTGAAGTTGTGATCCTCATTCCTCAGCCTCCTGAGTGGCCGGGATTATAGGTATGTGGCACCATGCCTAGTCGTATTGTTCCCTTTCTTGAGAACTCTGACACATGGACACTTCATTGTCTCTCTGGATGGTATCTAACAACTCATGACCTTTACTGCCACATCACAGTAATCACTTGGGTTAAAGCCTGGTTTCACTGGGGCTTATAAAGCTCCCTGTGGCAACCCTTCACCACCATAACCTCTCCAATGTCCCCACTGTCTGCCTGTGATCGCCTACTCTTCCAATTCTCATCCAGCTGCCACCCTCCCCTCCTGTGCTTCCATGGTCTTCCAGCCTGTCAGTCCCTCTGGACTTTACTTACTTCCTGAGATAGCTCAGACCACACATTTCAGTGATCATTCCATTTTCCAGTTCTTCTGCAACATCCACTCAACCTATTACCCTCCTTCCCACATTAGATCCGAATTTTTATGTACTAGTTCATGCGTGCTGAGGTTGAAAAGGAAAACATTCAGTCCTTGTGGACTGGTGCCTTTGTTGTCAGCTGGGCCCCAGCTGTTCTTGGACACCCTCCATTCCTATTCCTTCAACTCATACTCCAAACAATCTCCGTACTTCTCAAGCCTCTAATCAAACACAGTTCACCCACTAGAGGAACAAAGCCATGCTGTGACTTCTCTAAGAAAGCTGAAATTTAAAGTGCACAGATTAGAGCAGCCACCTACCTTCTCTTGAGCTACAATTACCTGTACCTGCACTGTCTGAGTCTATTTGTTCCTCCAGTTGCAAGATGTAAGGTCTCTCTCCTATTCATATTGGAGCCCATTTGCTGAAGCTTCTGGGCTTGTTCCATCAGTTATCAGATGTGCTACATCATCTTCTCCCTCTCTGCTGGCTCTTTCTCCTAGTTTATCACACTCTGTCATCTAAAACATAAAACCTTCTATGGACCTCACTGCTCTAGTTACCTTCCTCTCTTTCCTTTATTTCTCGGTGGAATGTCTTGACGTTCTAGTCTATAAATGCGGTGTCTGCTTCCTCATTTCCCACTTACGCAATCCGTGACAGTCTAACCTCTATGCCTGTCATACCACTAAAATTTCCCTGGCAAAGTTTACTAGTGACTTCTACATCAGTAAGTGCTAAGGGCATTATAGTAGTTCTCTTAATGCTGGTTTTGGTAGCACCAAGACTATTTTCTCTCTCTCTCTCTCTCTCTCTCTCTCTCACACACACACACACACACACACACTTTCTGTCTTCTTTTCTGGAGTCATTGTTGATTCTATCTGACTTTCTTATTCCAGTAAGATAATCATTTCAATTCCATTTACATTAAATTCAAAAGCTGTTTTTATTATATTATTTTAAATTCAATTCAGAGGATTTCGTTCTTTAATCTTTAATTTTTTTTTTCATATTCCATCAAGCAGCGCTGAGCTCACAGAACTTGGCTGGCATTCCTGTTCCCTCAAGTTCAGCACTCCCAGGAATTCTCCTCCCTGTGCGAGGCTGGGTGTGATGACATTAAAAAAAAAAAAAAAGCACCCGAATTCCTGTCTTCAAATACCTCGTATCTTCCAGGCACAGCATCATACCTTCACATATATAATCTTACTTAATTTCCACTACAGGCTCCTGTTACCCAGATGGGAAACTGAGGCTCAGAGAGGCCACGTGACTTACTATTGTGAAGTCTCACAGATGGTGAAGGGGCAGAGCAGAGCTCTGAACCCCAGTGGTTACCCTGCGTACCTGGCCATTGCCCAGCCTGGCTCACTAACTCCTGGCTCAGAGTTTCATATGATGAGTAGGGAGTCAGGCATGGAGTCAAGGCAGGAGTGGGATGGGTGTGAATGAAAGGAGGTGGTGTGGCTGTTGACTGTTTCTTAAGAGTCTCTTTTCTTTCTTTTTTTTTTAATATTTATTTTTTAGTTTTAGGTGGACACAATATCTTTATTTTATTTTTATGTGGTGCTGAGAATCGAACCCAGTGTCTCACGCATGCTAGGCGAGCGCGCTACCACTTGAGCCACACCCCAGCCCCCAAAGAGTCTCTTTTCCTTGTTAGTTTTTTCATGATTCTTTTCCTCTGATTGATTTTTGTGCTGTTTATTCCCCTGCATTTTTGTGGCCTCTTTTATTGATCTTCATCCAAACATAGGCTCATTCCTAAGTTCTGTCTTTGGTTTCTTCTTCTCTCCATTGGAAAATCCCATCCAGTCTCCATCTACTATAATCTATAGGTCAACAATTCCCAAATCTGTCTTCCAGCTCTGACCTCCACTCTGATGTCGACTTTTTATAAGAGAATTCATTTCAATACTGCAAATATTCTTTACCTCCTATGTTTTATGGATTAATATAATGGCATCACAACCCACACAGCCCTCCTGGAGGGAGAAAATAAGAGTCATCCTAGCTTCCTCCCTCTACCCATCAAATCCATCACTGGCTCTTACTGTTTTATCTCTCAATATTTCTCAAATTTATTTTCTCCATTTCTCCTATCAAATAATCTCACTTGGATTGCTTCCCAGTCAGCTAAACCCTGCTTCCTGCTTTGTTTGCCAATAAATCTATCTTAAACCCTGCTGCTCCCTGGATTGTCTCTAAAAAGCTCAGTCTTGACTGTATCACATCTCTGGTTAATCCCTTTGAGGGCTCCCTATCCCTTATAATAAACCTAAATTCTTTCTCATTGCATTAAAATATCCCTCTTCTTTGAACTTTCACCAAACCACTGTTCCTGCTGCACATATTGCTATTCAATTTTATACAATTTAATGTTCAAGTTATATAAACTTTCCATAGTTGCCAGGCTATGACTTCATCACTGTGTCTTTATTTAGGCTCTTTTTTTGTTTTGAATGACTTTTTTTTTTCCCCTGAGGGGGCTTATTCCTCTTCCTCCTAAAAACTTACCCAGATTCATCATTTCCCCTAAGAAGCCTTCCTTTACCCCTATGTTGGGCTAGTTCCTTCCTCATTATTCTCTTAAAAAGGTTTTTCTTATTTTATCATTCTTATTTATTCACAATAGATTAAAATTCATATTTAATGTCATATTAAGATACTGTTAAAATTATAGTAATAAATTATCTGGAATGTATAACAAGAAACTCAACAGCAAAAAAAAAAATAACCTAATTGAAAAAATGGGCAATTAGGGCTGGGGATATTGTACAGCACTTCCTTGGCATGTGCAAGGCCGTAAGCACAGTGACACCAAAAAAAAAAAAAAAAGGAAAAAAGGTGGGTGGTGGGTGGTCAGAGACCTAAACACACATTTCTCAAAAGAAGACACACAAATGGGCAAACAGATATATAAAAAATGTTCAACATGACTAATCATCAGGGAAATGCAAACTAAAACCACAATGAGAAATCATGTTACTCCAGTAAGAATAGCTATTATCTAAAGACTAATGATAACAAGTGCTAGTGAGAATGCAGGGAAAAGGGAACCCTGGCATACTAATGCGAATTGGTATAGCCATTGTGGAAAACAGCATGGAGTTTCCTCAAAAAATAAAAAAATTAAAACAACCATATGATCCAGCAGTCCCACTACGAGGTATATGTCCAAAGGAAAGAAATCAGTATGTTGACAAGGCATCTGTATGTCTATGTTTGTAGCACTATTTGTTACTTCTAGGCATGGACTAAAAATAATCTAAATGTCCATGCATTGATGAATGGATAAAGGGAACGTGGTACATATATACCATGGAATACTATTCAGCCACAGAAAGAATGAGATCCTGTCATTCTTGAAACAAGGATATAATAGGGGTCATTACATTATGTGAAATAAGTCAGATACAGAAAGACAAATACCACAGGATCTCATTCATACGTAGAATTGAAAAAAGTTGGTCTCATAGAAGTTAAGGTAGATTGGAGGATACCAATAGCTGGGAAGTGTAGGGGGTTGGGAGGGGTGAGGAAAGGCTGATCAATTAGTACTAATACAGGAGTATTAAGTTCCAGTGGCTCTTGCATAGTTGGATGACTATAGAGAACAATAATGTAGTATATTTCAGAAAGTTAGAAGAAAGGATTTTGTATGTTTTCTTCATAAATGTTTGAAGAGATAGATATGATTAGGTTAAATATTACACAATGTGTACATATATTGAACTATCTCATGGTACCCTGTTCACATGTACAATTTTTAGTTTTTTATGAATTAATTTAAAAATAAATTCAGTTAAAAAATTACAGTAAATCTATGTTAATGTTTTTGAAGGCAGGGTCTATGCCTACTACATCTTACTATCCTATAATGCAGCATAATGCTTAATAATTGTAGGTCCTCAAAAATGTGCATTAAATTCAATTATTGATGTAAGAAAAATACTTTAAATAATAAATAATATAATGTATATTAAAAGTGCTAGTACAATCATTAAGTTGAACTGGGCAGCTAATATCCCTTTTTATTTCCCCAATTTCATTTCTGAGACAAAGGACATTTTAACCTTAAATTGTATTCTGCATTCAAGTGCAATAAATGATTCTTCTCAGATATGAAATATACTAGAGAAGTCTGAAGCTCTACTGACAATAAATTTGATTCCATTTGTATTACAGGCTTAAATTAAGTAACTTGACTAGACAGTTCTACTGTGGCCAGTCCACGAAGCCCTGTGGCCAGGAGGGGCTGTCTGAACGCGACATGAATGCTGATCTACCTTTATAATGTGAAAGAGGACAATTTAGGTTTGTTCCAGTGGCAGTTCTGCTTTAAACTAGTATAAATTTACCTAGGGAAAGACTTCAAAAGAAAAAAATAAATAAAGAGGCCAAAAACATGTAAGAAAGCAAGGATTCTATTCCTATTTAAGAAGCTTTTCTCAGTTTGTTCAGCCAAATAGAATTCTTTACACTGAGGCTACCTCGGAGCGCTGAGAAGTAGGGCAGTTTCTTCAAAGACTGGTCCTCTTCAGGCTGGAAGAAATCTAACAACTCTGGCCATTCAGTCCTCTCCTTTTACAGAGGAGGGAACTGAAGACCATAGAGGAGAAAGATTTCCCCAAGTGTCAAAGAGGCAGAAGTGCCAAAGCTGGGAGAGAGGCAGAGAGCAAAGCAAGGAGGGGAATGCCCAGGGGACCCCAAGCCCTCCCCTTCACTCTCCCTGCTCAGCCCTGAAGCCCACCACTCCAGCCTCCAGCAAACCCTAAGCAGGCATCCAAAACAAGAATTCCAACTTACAAGTATACTATCCTTGTTCTTCCCTCTGCTTGGAATAATTTTTTTCCCTTTAATTTGTGGCTGAATTCTTTATTAGCCTTCAAGCTCACTTCAAACATCACCTCTCATCTGCTTATCCCAAGAAAAACTGATGGCCTACATCTTTGTTCCTGTAGAATTTGATACCAAGTGGAATTCCTATCACATGGTATTAGTAATGTATGCATCCCACTCCCTATCCCCAAACTGGGAACTCCTAAAGGGCATCATACATGGGTAACTTGGCCTCAGATTCCCAGCATGGAGTAAGTGCTAGGTAAGTTCTTGTTGAATTACAGTGGTAAGAAGAGTGGAGACTGTCAAAAAATCAGATTTCAGGTAAAATGGCTGTGTAATGGCTGTGCTAATGAATCTATCATGACCAGAAGTCAAGAACAGGAAAATACGCTTGCCTTGAATATGCTCAGGGATTTACCAGGGAATAGACCAATCTGCTACCAGATGTTAACTATTAGTGGCACTTAGGCAGTAATGGAAAAGCTTAATGCTAATAATTGGTAATTACCATATGGGAAAGTCAAGAGTAATGCCTTGCATACAGTGGAAAAGGCCCACCTGGTGTAAAACTATAACATGGAAAGGAAAACTGAAAAAAAAAAAAAAAGTAAACCCTATACAAATTCCCATTACATGTAATGAAGTAGAAAATGGCACAAGGAAACTGTGACAGCTTAACCTCCCCTGTAGAAATTCACAGATATTTTTCAAAAACTGTTTTCCATAATAGATACGGTATACTTTTCAAAAAAAGGAGTTATACATTACAGTTGCATCCTCAAAATATTTTTTAATGCTTATTATGTGCCAACACCTATCTGGGTATATTATAAACACTGAAAAAATATTTGGGAACAGAATAGTAACTACAAATGTTTACTGTATTCATAACGCAGTTAACAAAGTAATAAATCTAGATTTGAAAGTGTGAAAACGGCTTGTAAGTATGGGCAGAAGCTGTCTTAATATTTTATAGTCACATCTTGTTTTTGATCACACATGAGCTCATTCACAGAGTGGTTTAAAGGTATTTAAACTATTCTTATCCACCTCATCACCAAATTTTGACTTTAAACAACTTCAGGCTGTTTCTAAAACCTGAATTCACTCTGAAAGGAAGAATATTTGCCAACCTTATGACTAGTCAAGGACCAGATCCAGGCTTTGAAAGCAGCTCTGCAAGAAGAATTTCAAAAAGATTTTGTGCAACTGCAGCATTGTTGAAAAAGTTCTTGGGTTCCTTAGGTGACTATTCTTAGACAACATTCACATGCTTCTTCAATTAGTCATGTTACTTTATAGAGACAGACTGTGCTTGTGCAACAAAGAACTCAAAACTATGGTCTTAAAAGTTGGAATTTTTGAATGACCACTGTGAAAATCACAATGTCAAGCTGCATCTGAGAAATTCGACTTTCTACTGTCAGATTTGAGTACAACACAAGTACCCAATGAGGCCAAATACAGCAAAGAGTACCACTGCTCAATTATAGCTAATCTTGTCTTGTACAGAGCATGAGAAATCCTTCCAATGGTAGACCCATAGAATGGAAATGAGTCTTAGTTTTATATTTGGGAAAACAGACCTATAAAAAGTAAGAGATATATTCAGTGATGCACAGACATTTAGTGGGAGTTACTTTGCCTTCTGCATCTTTGCTTTTCCTAAATTTAGGAAGCTTGTATTATTAATGATTTTAGCAAGCTGGTTCAGATTAGGCTGCTTGCTTTTGAAATTTGGCTTCAACATTTTTTAATACCTATGACCTTGGGCAAGTCCCTGTGTCTCTGCTGTACATAAAATGTGATGAAACAGTGTGTACCTCAGTATATATACAGATGTCAAAGCATGGTAAACAGTGTCTAAAACAGCACTGATATGTTTAATCTCTGATATATTTTGAAAGAAGATTAAATCTCAAAATGATATATGCCTTTCCTCTATTCCACTTTCCTTATGAGCAAAGGCTTTATCTTCTTCATCCTGGATGTCCAAGATGTTCTGTATGGCTCCCAATGTGCCAAACTACTTAGTACATGTCAGCTGAGCACAAGAACAAATCTCTCCAGTCATTAGTGATTGTCAAACACTGCCTACCTTTCTCGTAGCTCCTATGCCATTTATAATTCTCTCATCTCATAGGTCCTGATGAAAGGTCTGGTATTTTTTAATGTTAGAATTTCAGCAAAGGTGCTGTGCTTCTTTGTGACATACAGCACTATAGACTAGGGGTTTCAAAATAATGGTTAGGGTTTTTCAGATAATAATATTTAACAGTAAAGGACACAAAAACTGACATGTCTCTGAGGTTCTTCCCAGTTTTTAACTTACTGAAGAAGATGGAAGACATAATTTGAAAAATCTAGAAAGATAACAAATATGGGTATGATCATACACCTGACTTTTATAGACTTCAAGAAAACACCAACATGCATATACAGATCAATAGCAGATCAATATCTCCAGTTGGAGGAAGAGGCATGTCCACCCCAGCTCATTGTCTGAGATGTCATTGCTAAGGTATGGAATGGTGTAGAGAGAAGTGCATCTTCCAGGATGGAAGAAGATGGTTAATGCAAGTAAGCATTTTAAAAATTTCTCTTTTCAATATAACCTCAGTATTATTTATTGCTATCTTTTCTAATTCTCTTCTTTCTAATACTTTATAGTGACAATAAACTGGTTTATGGTTTACTATATTATTCTTTATTGTTATTTTTGAATGTACTCCCACATGTACATGTGTAGACTATAAAACAGAATGCCATGTTATGCCATCAACTCCCTCCCTCATATACCTCAGTGGCAGAGTCTCCTGTCACTTTCTCTTGTGCTTGGTTTCATCTCTTACTGTTTTCTTCATACATTACAGGCAATGCCACTGCCTACATACCAGACAGGCTAGGTGTGCAGTTGACTACAGCATCTAGGTTTGTGAAGGCACTCGATCACATTCACATCACGACAAAGTCACCTCATGACACCTTTCTCAGAATGTATTCCTGTCATTAAGCCATGTATGAATGTATGTACATTGGAACATGGCTATCTTAAGAAAAAAAAAAACAAATTTAAAAAAACTTGATTTTTTGGGGTTTTGTTTTTGTTTTTGTAGTTGTAGATGGACAGCATGCCTCTATTGTATCTGTTTATTTTTATGTGGTGCTAAGGATCAAACCCAGTGCTTTACACGTGCTAGACAAGCACCCTGCCACTGAGGTACAGCCCTAGTCCTCATGTTGTTTTTAAATGACAATAGCATTAAGAAGAAAAACAGAACCTTGGGAGATAGTTAGCTATCTTTGACATGAGAAGCTACAAGATGGGAGGTAGGAGAAAGGCCTTTATTTTTCATTTTGTATGTATCTATATTATTTAGATTTCAATATATAATATACATATGACTTTAAAAATATACATATGACTTTAAAAATGTCAACACCAACATGAAGGTTATAATCCAAGTCTGTCATTAAAAAAGTAATAAATTTATATGCAAAATATTAAAAGGTTGTAAAAAAAAGAAAAGCACCCAAATATCATGGCCTGAGTTACCCCTGACATTGTGATTTGGAGAGTGTTTTAAATCTTTTGTGTGTGTGTGTGTGTGTGTGTGTGTGTTACTAGGGATTGGTCCCAGGGGCCCTCTATCACTTAGCAATATCCCAGCCTTTTTTTTTTAAATTTATTTTGAGACAGGATCTTGCTAAGTTAACCAGACTGGGCTTGAACTTGTGATCTCCTGCCTTAGCCTCCTGAGTCACTAGGATTACGGGCATGTGCCACCTCACCTGGCAAGTTTTTAAAATCTTAAGTGTAAATATCATTTGGCCAACATTAACAGATATTCATTATATAATAATATGGCCTGCCTTTCAGCTGCTTATAATCTTGTTTTTCTGCTAATGTGAATGTCCTTTCTCTTAAACCTACAACATATATACATGCATTGCCAATGGAAATATAAAATGCTGCAATTACTTGAGAAAACCAGCTCCTCAAAAAGTTCAATACAGAATACCATGTGACATAGAAATTCCACTTATAGGCACATCTTCAAGAGAAATGACAGTGTATGTGTGCACCAAAATTTGCATGCACGGGTTCACAGCAGCATTATTCCTAATAGCTAAAAAGTGAAAACAACCTAAATGCTCCATAGGTAAACATATAAGACTTGATATATCCATACGATTGAATCCTATTCATGAACTACTGGGACATGTAGTTCATGGAGGAACCTCAACCTATGATAGGAAGTGCAAGAAAGCAGACACAAGAGACCATGTATTGTGTGATTCCATTTACAGGTGGTCGTCAACTTGTGATCCACTTATGATCTTTCCACCTTATGAAGGTGCAAAAGCAATACAGGTTCAACAGAAATCATACTTTACTTCTTGAATTTTGATCTTTTCCCAGGTTAGTGATCTATGGTATAATGTCCTCTCCTGAGGCTGGACAGCAGCAGTGAGCCACAGCTCTCAGTCAGCCATGTGAGTAGGACCTCTACTGCATACCATGTTGCTAAGCTGTGATGCATTATAGTTTAGATATATTAAATGCATTTTCAACTTACTGTATTTTCAACTTACGTTGAGTTTATTGGGACAGAACCCGATGGGAATCTGTACATAAAATGTTGAGAAAGGTAGGTTTAAGGGACAGAAAGAAAAGTGCCCCAAGGCTGAGGATGGGGCTGGGAATAGCGATTAAGTTGAATGTGTCTGAGGAATTCAGTGGAAGGATGAAAATGCTCTAAATAAGGTGATGGTGTTGGTGCACCATTAGTGCACCATTAGTAAATGTCATTGAATTGTATACTAGGAATGGGTTGTTATGGTTTGGATCTGAGATATTTCCCAGTGGCCACATGTCAAAGGCTTGGTGCCCAGCTGCTGATACTACTGGGAGATTGTGGAGACTTTAAGATGTGGGACCCAGTTGAAGGAAGTAAGACAGCAGTGCACCTTTAAAGAGTTTATTCATCCGTTAAACCTTCTTTTCTGCTTCCTGACTACCATAAGGTGAGCACTCTGCTTTGCCACATCTCTTTGCCATGGTGTGCTGCCTCACCATAATGATGCAGCCAAGTGACCATGGATTGAAACTTATAAAATTGTGAGCGAAAATAATTCTTTCCTCCTTTACATTGTTTTTCTCATGTATTTTGTTACAGCAATACAAAGCTGACTTAACACATGGGTAAGTTTTATGATATATAAAACATACTCAATTAACCTATTAAAAATAACATGCATCTTGGGACATCACGTACCATAACACATACAGAGACCTCTGAGATATGTGGAGTGATGTGTCAGTGGCAGCATAGAAAGCAATCTACCTTGGGGAGTGCAGTTAAAGTTGGTCCGGCTTCTCTTCTAAGGGCAAATAATCAAACCTATGTTCCTAGAGGACAAAAAAGAACTCATTCATGTGGCTGAGGAGGTGTCTTTCCCCAGGACCTTTGTCTCCTTATATTTGAAAATATGTGAAGTGCCTAAAGCTGAGCATTTAAAGAAAGAGGAAGGTATTGAAGACAGTTCTGTTGGAATTTAGCAAATAGAAAAAACTCAGTAGTTGTTTTTTTTTTTAAAGAGAGAGAGAGAGAGAGAATTTTAATATTTATTTTTTAGTCTTTTCAGCGGACACAACATCTTTGTTTGTATGTGGTGCTGAGGATCGAACCTGGGCCGCACATATGCCAGGTGAGCGCGCTACCGCTTGAGCCACATCCCCAGCCCCAAAAACTCAGTAGTTTAAAGCTGAGAATCTAGAGAACAAAGCTCAGGGCCAGAAAGTAGGATGTGAAAAATTAATGGATCATGGATAAAAGATTTAGACAACAGATGTGATAATCCCAAATAAGTGAATAATATCTAAATAAGCCAAGAGGCCACAAAACAGTTATGATATAAGAACTTTTTTGCATAGAGTAGAAAACAGAATGCCACATCAGACTTTTGGAAAAATTTGAGTGCTATTGTAAGACTCCTCAAAACTACATAGTAGGTGCTGTTGCAGGCTACTGTAAGAGTTTGAGTCTCCTGAATTTTAACAATTTAACACAATTACATTTTATATCATCCTTCTACCCCCATCCCATAGCATGTCCCAGACTTTGAACAATTAAGGACTAACATAGCTTCAGTCTGGGCAAAAAGCATTTCTTACATTTCCCATTCAAACTTCAAATTGAACTGGGCATGGTGGTACACTCCTAGCAATATGGGAGGCTGAGACAGGAGAATCACAAACTGGAAGTCAGCTTCTTGACAACTTATTTTAAGACTCTGCCTCAAAATTCAAATAAATAAATAAATAAATAAATAAATAAGTGGGCTGGTGATGTAGCTTGGTGATAAAGTGCCCCTGTGTTAAATCCCCAGCACCTAAATAAATAAATAAATAAACTTGAAATTGAGCCTATATGAAACAGAAGATGAAACTGAGACTTGAGGTGCTCAGTCATTTGCCGTGGTCACATCTCTAGCAGATAAAAAAGCCAGATTCAAACTTTTATTTCCTAAAGCCTACTTTCTTGCCACTTTATGAGCAGCCTTGATAAATCAGCAATTTTCTGTGACATTAATCTGGACATAGTTCATATTTCTTTTCAAAAACTTTCAAACCAGAACATATGCTATTGTTCTCTATTCTTCAAACACTTCCATTAATTGTTGTACTTTAATATAATTTTTATATTTTCTAATATGATATATGTAAATTTTTCTTCCTACCTCAAAATTTATATTAGAAATTGAACTGGCTCTGTTTGATTTGATGACTTGGAAATAAATAAATATATACATATACATATATCATATATATATATATATATATACACACACACACACACACACACACACACACACATACACACACACATGCATAGAAAGATAAAAATATAATGAGATTCTTTTGCTAAATAGGAACTCTCAACGTTCAGAGTTGAACAAGCACTAGAGAAATCAAATTATACTCAATTAGTATTTGCCTTTGCTTCTCTTGCTTGCAACAGAAGATCAATACCTAACCCTTCATGTGATTGTCAAGTACCCCTAATATGCCATGCATAAAGACAGTATGGGTTACATAATACTTCCTTTCATGGTAGGCTGTTTATTTTTACTTGAATTCAATATTTAAAGCAAAAATATATATCTAAAATAATTCATACTAGAGAGCTGTCATTTATTGATAACCCCAGCCCCCACCTCTGTATTGGCAGATGAAACCCATGGCCTCCAATGCTAGTTAAGTGCTTTACCACTCTGCTACATTCCCAGCTTCCTGCCTCAGCCTCCTTAGTAGCTAGGATTACAGGTGTGTAGTAATACCACACCTAACTGAGAGCTTCCTTTTAAGGTAAATATTTATGTTGCATACATCTGTCCTTTTCTTATATATGTAAATGAAAAAATTTCTAGAACTCTTATGTACTAAATTATTAAAATTTAAATATGAAAAATTCAAATTGTGGGCTGGGGCTATAGCTCAGTGGCAGAGTGCTTGCCTAGCACATGTGAGGCACTGGGTTTGACCCTTAGTATCACATAAAAATAAAAACAAAATTAAAGCATGTTGTCCACCTACAACTATAAAAAAACTGTTAAATTCAAATTGCATTTAAAGTGTATATTATATGTGATATAATTTATTATCTGGAATATGAATCAAGGTAAGTTTTTCTGAGAAATACATCAGCATTAGGTTTAGCTCTTTGTTGAAATTCACTAAAAGCAACTTAGTCATTACAAAATCTGGCCCCTAAGAAACTAAGAAATAAAACTATGTTTTATAAAATGTATGTTAAAAAAAGTTAGTCCACGCTAGAACTGTCTATGTAATGGTACATACAATTCAGAATAAGAAAGGCAATAAAAGTGGGCGAAACTGGATCTCAAAAGGAGATATACAGCTAAATCACCTATTCTTTGTCAGAAAAGGAGTACAGTGTTATTTTCAAAGCAAATACGCAGTTCGGTGATGAGTGAATCAACAGCTTCACCTAGCTACAGCTCTCTGGAAAGTAAATGTATCTAAAAATAACTGATAGAAACTTTAAGGAAATGGTAAAATGTAGAATTTGCCCTGACATAGTCCAGATGAATGGCAGCTATACTATATATTTTAATTTAATTATATTATATATTTTAATTACTGGATCAGGGGTCTCAACCGCCTTAGTTCACTAACAGATGGTTTATGAAAGTGACTACTTGTGTGCCTTCTGAGAAATTCAGTAAGGAGAAAATGCAATCAGAGTTTGTGATCTATTTAGGGAAAGACACTCAATGTAATCTGGTGGTTAACATGTGAGTTAATATATGTTAACAACTTAAACAGTATTTGTATAAGCTAACCCTTCAATAAGCATTAATTGTTAAATAGCAGTAGCGAAATTCCATAGGACTGACCCTGTAGGTACAACATGAGCACTGATAAGGAAGAGATGTTTGTGGCCAGTGATAAGAGAAGGCTTTAAGTGAAGAGGAACTGATTTGTAGAATTGTAAGAGACAGAGAGGGAACTGCTTGAGTGAAGGAATAGAGGTGGGAAGAAGAAAGGCAGATGGGGATTCATTCAGTCCTACAGTAGGCATATATTTTGTTCAATTTGCATGGTGTCTCTTTTTTGTTTTATAAGAAATATATACTTTATTTAATTATTTTTAATTTATATGTTTAATTGATTGGTCACAATTGTGTACATTTATGGGAAACAGTGCAATGTTTTATATATGTATAAAATATGAAAGGATTAAGTCAAGCTAATATCTGGCACCTCACTTACCTATGATTTTTATAAGACATTTAAAATTTACTCTTAAGTTATTTAAAAATATACATAGTTACTGACTAGATACAGTCACCCTGCTGTGCAACAGACCTCAAAACATTGAACCCTTTGTATCCTTTGATGAACAACTCCACATCATCCCTAGCCTGTGGCAAACACCATTCCACTCAACTTCAAGGAAATCAACATTTCTACATTTCACATATAAATGAGATCACATTCTGTTTGTCAATCTGTGCCTGGCTTGTTCCACTTGACATAATGTCCTGCAGATATATCTGTGTGGCAAATGACAGATTTCTTTCTTTTTAAAGGATACACTATTTATATGCTGCTTTTTCTTTATTCATTCATCCATTGATATGTGAAGGCTGATTCCACACATTGAGTACTATGAATAATGCTACAGAGAATATGGGAGTACTGTATAATACCTCTTTAAGTAGAGGACTGCTTATATGGTTGTCTATAAAAGATGTACATGCTGACCAGTATTAGGCAATGAGGTAAAAAAGAGTCTTATGAGTGCCCAAATCATTAAAGAAAGATCTTAAAATCTTAGCAGAGGAGGCTGTGTTTCAGAGTAGGCCATGGAAAGTGACTCTAGATTCTAGATTCTGGAGCTAAGGAATGGGAATAAGTTACTGTGCAGTGGTTACAAGTTTGCTCTTGAATGAGTTTCAGTGTTCTTATCTGCAAAATAGAGATAAAAATAGTGCCTATCTCATTCCATGTGCAAATGCATGTAAAGTGTTGAGCATACTCCCTGCACATAGCAAGCATTCTCAATAAATGGTGGTGATCATTACCTACCTACGAGACTTGGTTCTAGGTCACAAGCCTAGGTGGGTACAGTGACAGACACAGGGAAATAGGGAAGAGTGAGCCACTCAAATTCTCCTAGAAGAATGTCCATGAGGACCCCTGGACTTCAATAAGACTTTGAGCTCAGAAATAATTAATCTAAATATAAAGTCTAAAACAGAAAAGCTAGACAGGATTTCTAAGCATAAATATTTTTTTTTTGGCAGCCTAGAATGATTTCAATACAGAATCACCACACTAATGCATAATTGTGATAATGATATTCTTTCTTAAAATTACTCTTATTCTGACACCAGAACAAGAGTTTAAGAACTCAGAAGATAATAGTATCTAAAATCTTAGATCAAATCAGAGATGACTTTAGTAAACACAGATACCATTTTGTAGGGAAAAACAAACTTCCAAAAGCAATAGAGTTTGCCAAAGACTGACAAATAGGTAAAAATCTTTACTATAGAGAAGATTCAATTATAAGCCTTGTCTGTGTTTAATGTGGCAATGGCCACCGATGTATGTCCCTTGAAGTACAGTACCATATATCTGTGCCTCCCTGCTCTTGGAGTTCCAGAAGGGAAGATCCCAAATCACAGTTATCTTTGTATTGTCCACTACTGTTCAACAAGCAGGTTCTGTGGTATTTATTAAGCTGAGATGAATTTGTGAAATTCAGTTCTAAATGAAAGGCTGTGTGGGGATCTTAAGCTTCAATGTGGTTTAGGCTTATTTTCTACAAAATTATTTTCCCACCATCTGAGTTTCAAAATAAGAAAAACTTTCTATAGTTTATGGTGGACTTTTTAATCAATCAAAATTATCTCTTCACTGAGTATCTGACACCTGGGAATATGAAGATTTCAATACTTGGGAACCCTTGGGTACATTTAAATCGTCCTGCTTTGTGTAACTGGAGTTAAAGGCTGCCTTGGACAAGTCCTGGGCTAGGAGTTTCAAGGCCTGGATTCCAGCCTTTCTTCTGGATCTAAAAGGGGGTTGGAGGGATAATGATAGAGATAAAGATAGAGATAGAGACACACAGAGAGAGAGAGAGACACCACAAAAAGAGTTCATGACACAACACTGTCCATATAAAAGTTCCAGAAAATTTTTTCCAGCTACATTTTTTCATTCTAGCATCAATAAAATGCTCGTCACCTCTAACATCTATACCATGGTGAAAGGACTTTGCCTCTTCTTCAGATAAATAAAATAAACACAAGAATGATGGAATGCAAAGTAAATAGATGTAACTTGACAGTTCGTATTTTCCCTTGTATAGGAAATATTATAAAGTTAGAATTTTATATTGAGTGAGTAAACAACATTTTCAGGGGGTTTCACTTGTAGCAATTTTCTCTTTATCATGCAGAATAGGAATGTCAGATTACATTGACAATCCTGGGAAGACAAAGGATAGGGCAGCCAAAGGAGGCAGAAATCCTGGACACAATATGACCAAAGCCTTGAAATGACACATCAAAGCTGTCAATGATGCTCTTCTTCTGAAACTTAGGCTTAAACTTCAGCTGGTACACATTTAGAATCTGCACTTATCGGCACAAGTCCTTATGTGGAATAAGGCTGTGATTTTTTGAAAAAAAGAAAAAAGACTCAATGATAAAATGATGGGGATTGAATCTTCATTATTAATAAAAAGTTATCATCTTTTCATTCTAGCATCAATAAAACATTTTAGTACCCCAACAACTTGACATCATAAAATAAAATTGGGTGATATTGATTTAGATATTGATTTTTACTCTCACTTAAAGTTATGGTGATATAATAAATAAGCAATGGGGCTGGGGATGTGGCTCAAGCGGTAGCGAGCTCGCCTGGCATGTGTGCGGCCCAGGTTCGATCCTCAGCACCACATACAAAACAAAGATGTTGTGTCCGCCTATAACTAAAAAATAAATATTAAAAAAATTCTCTCTCTCTCTCTCCCTCTCTCACTCTCTCTTTAAAAAAAATAAATAAATAAGCAAATGCTGAAATATCATTTTCCTTTTAAAAATAAGAATGGGAAAAATGATCATTTAAAAACCACACTTTTTCATTTAAAAAGCTATTCAAAGGAATACAGGGAAGAAAACTTAGTTTCGTTACAGGAAATTAATCCTGTGATCAAAATATTTGAACTTTTAGTTTCTTAAGTCAGAGTTTGTAGGTCAAATAATGTGCAAATCGTGCTATTGTGCACATACATGTTTTAAGAAGAGAGTCAAAATCCAAGTGTTTTTTTATTGCATATTCATTGTGCTTCCCCACCTCACCCTTACACTCTCTGTACAAAAAAGTTTGGATTAAGTACTCAATCAAAGACAGGTAGTGTCTGAGGGGAAAGATAAGACCTATCTCACGTTTCCCTTCTCGAGGGGAAACAGCGAAGGAGATGGGGCAAAGACACCCACAAGCTCTGAATCACATAAACCACACATCATTGTGAAGGTAGTAGTCATATGACATCCAATAACTAGAGACAACTGGATCTCCCCAGATGTCACTAAGAAGTAGGACAACTGAAATGAATGTTGGTGCAGTTTCCTGACATGTCTTGAGGATTTCAAAGTTTTCTCAGACACCCCTTGAGAAGTAAAAAACACCAATTATGCTTTCGGATCAAATATTTCACATCCCCACCGACTCAGAGCTCCATCGCATATGTAAAAGACAGGGGGCGGGGAGGAGACAGAGAGATCGGGCGCCTCCGAAAGAGTTCAGGACACGAGACTGTCCATATAAAAAATCCAGAAAATCTTTCCCATTCGCACTCGTCCCCGGGCAGAGAGGTCTGGGGTTGGGGCAACAGCGCGCGGTCTACCGCCTCGGATGTGTCCCACCGGAGACTACTACTTACTGGGCTGAACCAACTTTGCCCTCTCTCTTGGCGAGCACTTTCGCAGGCTTTGTGTCTTCCACATCTTGCTGTAGTTCAGTCATCAGGGCCGGGTCCACAGGGCACCTTCAGACTCGGCGCGGCGTGTCAGCGCGGTTCCTTCCCGCAGGCTCC